>NC_046664.1:95856406-95893243 GCF_010883055.1 Belonocnema kinseyi
TGTCAAATGTCTACGTTTTGAGACCCTCTGAAACTGAAAAACAGGTTTTTACGAATGTGTCTGTATGTCTGTCTGCCTGTGAACACGATAACTTTCGAAAAAATTAATCAATTAGATTGCCCTTTGGCACACTCGTTTAGTGTCCTAAACTAAAGGTTAAGTTCGTTATCCAGCCATTTTGGATAAAAATTCAAAAAGTGGGCACATTTTGAATATTTTTGAGACCACTTTTTTAAAAATTCCAAAATTCCCTGTACGGTTATTTATAGTATTCAAAAAGTTAAACAATTTATCCTCATGACTTTTTTTGAAAAAACAAAAATTACTAGAATTAGAGCATTTTCAAAATCCAAAAAAACAAATTAAAACGAACATTTTAAGCCAAATAACGCATGATACGAAAAAAAGTCAAGAGAAGAAAAACGTTGATTTTCGAAATCCCTACAAGATCATGGTAACAATTTTTTTTATTTGGTCGAAAAGTTGAAAATTCCAAATTTGATCGTACCCAAAATTTTTGAAACCACATTTTTTCAAGATTTAAAAATTCTATAAACGGTTGTTCATAATACTTAAAAACTTAAACAATTTATCCCTATGACTTTTTTCTATAAAAAGAAAATCATCAGAGTTAGGGCATTTTCAAAATCCCCCAAAAAAACTAGAATGAACATTTTAAGCCAAACAGCACATGATATGAAAAAAAGTCAAAAGAAGGAAAATTTTGCTTCTTGAAGCCCTTACAGGATTATGAAAACAACTTTTTTAATTTGGTCGAAAAGTTGAAAGTTCCAAATTTGATCCTACAAAAAAAATAAAAAATCCACAAATTCCATTTTTTGGTTAAACTATGCAAGATACGAAAAAAATGAAAAAGCTCAAATTACACGCACTGGAAAAAACTACAAATTCATAATGAATCACTTTTTGACACAAGTTGCGAAAAAATAAACAAACTAAATGTGTGGAAGACGGTACTCGGTACAGTAAAATGTGTCATAAAAAAATGGTTTGCCTAAATAAGATCTAACATTTTGATTTTCACATTTCTTTGATAGGGCACGCGCTTTTTACATTCACACTATAATGAGAAGGTATGGGTTTCATACGAAAAATAACTTTCGCGGATTCCATCAAATATCGACGTTTTGAGAATTCCTCAGAAGGAGCAAAAAGTTTTCAGGTTGGTATCTGTCTGCCGTTTTCGTATGTATACTGGATGTCTTTGAACCGACTAATTGAATGGAATTGGGCTTTTGCATACAGGTTTAGGGGACAAAGATTTTTAAATTCCACGTACGGCTATTTATAGAACACGAAAATGTTAACAATTTATCTTGATGGATTTTTTTGATAACAAGAAAATTATCAAAGTAATAGCTTTTTCAAAATACAAAATGAAAATTCTAAACCAATCAACACACGATATAAAAAAAGGTAAGAAAAGAAACACGTTACGTTTTGAAAAACTTACAAGGCCATCATAACAGGTTTTATAATTTTAAAAAAAATCGAAAATTGCCTAGTCCCTTGTTTCCTATATCCATGCTACCATACCATGATCCAACAAACCATGATCCCGCCAATTCGATGCTCAAATACGTTCGACTTGGAGTGACTGGAGTGAACCGACGCCCCCCACCATATTCACTGCATTGGCACGAATGGAAGGGGAAGCCAACTGCCGCACTCGATCCAAGATGTCAGAAAGGTGTGCCCTAGGTTGCCGAATCTGATTGGTTGACTATTTTTTACTTGCGCTTGGCAGGACCATTGTAACGGTGTGAACCGTTTTGGGAACTAAATATCCAGGGCGCAGGGACCCCTTGACTAAATTCTCTCTGAACAAGTAAATTCTCTGGCGGGAAAGTTCAAACAGCTTGAAGGAATGTTGAGAACATATAAGAACTGAGCAAATGTTTAAATTAGTCAACCTTAATTATGAATATTAATTCAAAAATAGAATAAATGCGGAAAGAAGAAATTAATTGTAAGCAATACGTAGAACTTTATTTTTATTTCGTATCCGCTGTATAGCTAAGCGATTTCGTATTTCAAGGTGAATTCAAGGTCATAAGTATGATTCACTGACCTATTTTTAGCATAATTAATGGGATCTGGCACCAGCCAGACGCTACAAAAGGACTAACTTTGGACTTTCGGACAGGAAACTGTCACTCAAACTTAATAGGCGTGCATCCGGCCGGACGTGGACTTTAGACCCTTGACCTAGTCCCGTCACTCAACTTAATTGCTTACTTCCGGTGGGAGGAGCTAGTCGACTTCGCTCACTATAGTCTATTCGGCCGTAAAATCATGCGACCATAGAAATGCGATTGGTTCAGCGTTAAATGTAGGGATAAGTACCTCCCAAAATGATGCTTATAAAAATAGCCGCGGAGCACAAAAACGTCAGAATTTTGTATTTCGGCGCGCTCTTTCACACGTTAAACCTGCGACACTTGTCTCTCGAATATTTTAATATTTTCGGACTTAGAAAATCTTTAAAAGCAATACTGAGGCAACCTAACCTCAATTTGTGACTAAGAAATGCGCCTGTGCGATCGACTCTGCCGATAAAACAGAGTGCTAAGACTATTTGTGCGCCGCGATTAATCTCAATAATTAATAATTAATTTATACAATTTGACTAAAGAATTCAACGGACTAAATATTCGGAAAAATGTCTAATTCGGATCCAGAGTTATTCGATCTCATTGAAGCGTTTTCCGATAATCAATTTGAGCCGTTTCAAATTTGCCGAGTCTATTATGAACTTCACTATATTATAATTATCATTTATACCCGTGACGGTATCGAAGAATACATTGTTAATCAAGAAGTAGCAATTGATGATTTGTGAAATAATATAAAACATTTATATTTATCTAACTTAACAGTGTGTTCAGTGATTTCAGTTTTAAACCTGACCTATTCTCGCGGTTAGTGGTTTCAACCACTCAACGACAGGTTACGAATCCTCAAACTCAACGTATCAGTGCGCAGCTCTATAAGACAATTAACTATTGCAGCGCCTGGACGTAACAACATGCTTTGTTGGATCATGCTACCATACGCTAGACCGTGTATTCTTAGATCATGACCTGGACTGAGAGTTGCATACGGTGCGCGTGTGCGAATACGCACACATGGGCAAACATATTAGGTCCTTCAATTTTTCACTGTTTCTATGGCAACCGCGTCCTCCTAGCCCATTATTGGGCGGGATGGGGCCGGGGCGCATACCGAAAGTTGTTGAATTCCAAACCGAACGCGATTTTCTGTTTCTCGCTTTCGCCTTCGCCAAACTATAGCAATCTTTGCTATAGTTGAGTCGGTCGGCTGGCTCTGTACGGCCTGTACGCCAAAAATGTTATGAACACTGAATTACCTAATTATATGCAAATTAAAGAGAGCCTAAAAATATTGTACTTATTATTATTTTAAAGTTTCGAGACAATAAATAAATGTAAAAAAATTCTTTTCGTACTTTAGAATTTTAGTGAAATTTCTAAAATTATTTAAAAAAGCTAAACTTTAAATTTAAATGAAATTAAGGTGAATGAAAAAATTTAATAAATTTTAGTTGAATTTAAAATTTAAATAAAATTCAGCTAAATCCAACATTTAAATGAAATTTAGGTGAATTTAAGAATTAAATAAAGTTTACTTAAATTAACTTCTCGTCTGGCTTCTTTTAAAAGAAAAATAATCTAGATACTAAGTGTATAACTTGTAAAATAATTCTATACGTACTTTAAGATTTATTGTAGTGCAATTTTTTAAATTATTTCGTAAAGCTAAATGTAAAGATTGAATACAATTTAGATCATTTCAAAAAGTGAATACATTTTATGCAAATTCAAAATTTAAGTAAAATTTAGTTAAATTTAAGTAAATTTCAGTTAAAATTGTAGATGTTGAATGGTGTTAAATGGGATTAAATTTAAGTACAATCTAGTTAAATCAAAATGAAACTGGCGTTAAATTTTAAATTTGATTGAATTGAATACAGATATGTGGGTTCTTTCTTGGCTTTAATAATGGAGAGCATTCAAATAAGCTGGAGAAATTTAAAAAAAATTCCCTTATTTTTATAATAATTAGTTAAATGCAACAAAACACTCAGGAAAGTAATTAGGATTCATAGACCTAAATTTTTTGATTTGAAACTTTTCAGAAGTCGACAATGTCAAAATACAAAAGGAAGCATTTAAACTTCAGCATAACTATTTTGCATGGAAATACCTTATTATTCCACAATTTTATTTCAAATTAGAAGTATGTTAGCAATTAAATAATTATTCCGTTTAAAATTATTCAGTTTCGAAAATTTGATTATAACTGCAAAGCCTTTGAAATTAAAAGGTTTTAAATGAGAGAAATTTGAAATGAAAACAATTAAAATTACAGTGTAATCATTTTTTTTTGCAAGCGTAAAAATAAAATAAGAATTATTAAAAGAAACTAGTTTATAAATTTAAAATTCAAAGCCTCAGTATTTGTAAAATTTCGAATATTCTTCCAGTATAAGCTGACAATTCGAATTATTTAATTTTAAACGTTTTAAATGAAATCACTTATGATTCGGCAATACATTTTTATTCATCTTTAGGATATAAATAATTTAAAGCTGCAATAAGCGGATTATTCGACGTCAAACCTCGTGAAAAATTGGAATGAATGTAAATCATTTGAAATCGAAAACTTTTTATATGGAGAGGAATTTGAAATTGAAAGGTTTTAATATATTTTTAATTGAAAACATTCAAATTGAGTAATTTTATAAACAGAAATTTCAAGAAGTGTATATTTAAAATTTTTTCATAGAGTTGATAAATTAAAAATACAAGCATTAATATTTTTTAAATTTTGAATATGCCTCAAGTATATAATCTGATAAATTAAAATTATTTAATTTTGAAAGATTTGAATTGAAAATTGAAATGCAGAATTCTGCATGTTTGTATTTGGGTATTATCAAATTTTTGAGGCCGTTAATTTAAGCCTAATCAAGTTTGAAGGCTTACAGTTGTCAATTTTACGATATTAAACCCTTATATACAAAACCAAATTAAATTTCAGTGTTAAAATTTTAAATTGTTTAAGATTTGATGCTTAAATTCGGAATTTTTTCAATGCTTCACATTTTTAATTTTACACTTTCAAACCTTTTTCTTTAATTTGAATCACCGAGAAAAAAATATTACATTTTAGTAGACACGACTTTTTTTTACGTAAAAAAATTAACTTAGGAAATACCCCGTGAGCCAAAGTGAACAATTCGTCGAGAAGGAAAAATGGGTTAAGCCAAATCTGCTGTTTGCGTGAAGAAACTCACTATCTTGGTTTTGACGTGAGTCTTCTTTACGTATGCGTTGCAACGCGAAAATGACCCTTAAGTCAAACTTTAGAAAGTAACTTTTTTCTCCAAGACGCAGAAAATCACGGCTTATTACATTAAAAAAATTATTTGATAACAAAATTTCGTCAATTATTTATTACATGAAAACATTTGTTCTCGCTTACAAGATTTAAGAAGTATGAAAAAAATCTTGATTGGAATATATTGATTTTTGAAGAACAAGAAGCTTTAAGCATTATAACGCTAGGCGTAAATAATTTTAAAATATCTTCCTAATTAATTTAATAGACTCAATATTAAAATGGAAGTTTTAATATTGTCAGAAATAAATATTCACCTTAACTTCAAGTACCTAGATGACAGTTTTGACGTGTCATGTTCATTGTAATTTTTACATTATGTCTAATTGTCTACTGTGTTATGAATTACAGTTATAAGAAAGTTGTGAATAATACACTAGAGCGGAATTAAACTTCGGTTTTCAATAGAGTTCTTTGAAAAGGAGTATATAATTTTTGAAAAAACAATTCGAACAAAAAAGTGCCAGATCATGTATTTTTTGGTTGGATTCATAATTTTATTCAAATATGAAATTCCTTCAAATTTTCTTTTTAATTGCGCAAGAAATAAAGATTGTTAATATCGTTTTCAATTAAAAAAGTGGGGGTTTTTGTATGATTGTCGTTATTTTTCTTTAAAAAACCTTTTTTGTTAATGAGGTAATTAATTTATAATGCATAAGCCTTTAAAGATTTATAAAAGAAACTGAAAGTTAATCAAATATTTAAATTATTAGAAAATAAATTTATTTTCGAACACATTTAAAAAGGGAAGTTTTTTATTAAAGGAAAGAATTTAAAATAATAATTCCATTCAAAATCAAAAATTTTGAATGGAATTAAATATGCAAACAGTTAAACAAGTAAATGCAAACTAAAGCTTAATCGACCAGCTGGAAAGTATAGTTTTCTATATATGACCGGTGGAGACAATTTTAAAGTTTCAACTTATTTTTCTCAATAAATACAAAACAAAGAAATAAAGAAAATAATCAAAGGAAACTAAATAAGAAACTAAGGAAACGTATATATTTATTAAAAATAAAATAAAAACGGCGTCAAACTCTTAAAGAAATATAGACTATTAAAGTACATAATAGTTCTGTGAATTTATAACATTGGTTTATATTATTTTTCATGATTGCGGTTTAAAAAATGTCATTAGCTCAAATATTAAGACAACAAAAATTCGAAAATTATGGCAATTTTTATGTCAAGTTTTAGTATTAAATGCTAATAAAAAAATTAAGCAAACTTACATTTTTTCTTACAGTTAGTTTTCTGGAGCAGGAAAAATGACATTTTGTAAGATTGAGTTACTTCTTATTTCAATTTGAAAAAATGGTTCATATTTATAACATGGTCTTAGCTAAACTGTAGAAGCAAGCCGTAATTTCCTTTGACTCTCGAAAAAGCTTTTTACACTTTACTGCTGTTAAAAAACTCATATAACACTGAATTCACAAATATTTTAAAAAATTCAACATTTCAGAAAACATTTGTCTAGGTCTATAAGAAAATTTAGGAAAAAAATTTTTATTAGTTTTTATAAGGAAATTTCTTTTTACAATTTTTTTTTCTTTAACCAGAAAAAAATAGTAAGGACATATTCAACCAGAATTCTGGTTGATTTAACCATACAGTTTTTTTAGTTTATTCAAATTTGAATAAAACTTAACTGTATCTTCAAATCCACTTTTCTACTAATTTCCAAAAAATTATAACTTAAATAAAAAATAAACTTTTTATTTCAAAATTGTTATTACTATTTTATACTAACATCTTTGCTACATTTTGGGCATAATTTTGATTTCAAAAAGTCTTTAGAGTTTTCGAATTTCTTCAAGACCTTTTCTACTCAATTATAATTATTTTTCCATTCACTTATAAAGTAAAATTAGATATTACCATTTTGGATTTCAAATCCACTATAATTTGGCGCGACCGAATATATGGTTGCCTGTCGCGCCTCTACAAGTATGTGGAGGAACCAATCGGTACATATCGCGCTTCTACAAGTATGTGGCCGAACTAAAACCTCATCTCTGATATATATGCAAGACCACAAACTTGCTTGCCACCCTAACTGCCGGTATGTGGTGCAACTAATCTCATGCCGTATATAGGACTTTGATAGGGCTGGTTAGAATACTCAATTGGATCATGGCTTGGTCCAAAAAAAATCGCTATAGATGGTAGCATGATCTAATAAATACATGTAAACGTACGTTTGACTATTTTCCACTTAAAAATAAATCCATAATAATATAGTCATAATTAAATGTTTTTATTAAATTAAAAATATTGTGAGTCTAAATTATTTAATTTTTAACCCATTTAATTTTAAATTTCTTAATGTAGAAAAAGAATAAGTATTTAATATTTAGCAATATTTCACTGTTCATTTAAGACGAATAAATTTAAAACAAATATTGAAAAGAAAACAATTTGAAACTGAATTTTTTTACATAGAAAGCTTTGAATCTTTAGATTTTCAAAGAACTTTTGATTTTTTAGCATTACAATTTTAATTGTTCTATTTAAAAAGTGTTTAATTTATAAGTGAAATTGTTAAATTTTGACGCATAAATAACAATTGAACACTTATTATTTGTACACGAAATTTTAGTAATTTTAAGAGATATGTCGAAGTTTTAAAAAGATTCAAAATTAATGACAAGCTTGGTATTATTTCAAGTAATTTAAACGAAGTGTCTTAATTGATTTTCCTATAACAGTTCGCCGTAGTCTTACGCGTCAAACTTAAACTGCGCGGTCAAACTAACAAAATGGTGGAATTAAGCGGTTGCGTTACTTGAACGAAACAGGGCCCTCAAGTGGCTAGACCATGTATTTGTTACATCATGGATGGTAGCGCTGTAAACCAATGTTTTTATTTACGTTGTGTTGTGTATGATAGTGCAAAGATTCTATGTAAACATGTAAATATTTTAAAAATATTATTTATATTGGATGTTGATTTTAATAAAAAGGTAAGTGAATTTATATTCTTCTTGGTATCATGATCAAAGCATAAACCAATATGGTTTTAGCCGGGAGTTGTGTTGCATAAAAAGCTTTAACCTCAAAATGTATCTGAATTGTACCAATTTTACTCGACAGATATTTTAACAGTTAGAATTATAAATTATACTGTATAATTATATGTACTCCTTGTTATTATAAAAATATTAATAATTTCACTTTTACAAGCAAAACTGGCGTAAAATTATCTTAAACATTCTAAACTTTGATTTTTACCGAAATAATATAAAAATTTTGTACTTCCGCTCTAATATATTTATTGCCAGAATTTATTTTGAGTGTAATAGCATAGTTGAATTTTGAGGCTTTTAAAAATACTATAATTAATTACGAAATCAATGCAATTACTTTCCAGGCCACAAAAATGAAGGCAGGAGATCGCTTTAAATCATACGACGAATTGCAAAGTGCCATTCACGCATATGAATTGCAAAATTTCGTTTTACTCTGGAAAAGAGATTCTAGAACGATTGCGAATGCTCGAACACGAAAAAAAATTAAACCCTGCCTAAAATACGAAGAGCTAAAATACACGTGCATACATGGTGGTAAAAACTTCCACTCTAAAGGAATGGGTAGCCGAGAAATAAGGTACAACTAGATACATTAAAATGGTCTGATATTTATTTAAATGTATTTTAAAAACTATCTAAAACTGATCAAAAATAAAGATCAATGCAATTAAAAAACACTTTAATGAACTGAGTGAAAAAATCATATTCTGATATATAAAAAACCCTCCATAAAATGCACAGTTTTCGATTGATCTAATTCTTTTATTAAACTTCTCAACTTGGCTTTTAATTTAAAATAACAATTTCTAACCAATAATTGAAAATATGTATAAGTTTTGAAATTACATAAGCTGCAAGTTACAACTTATTTCAATTTTCATTTTATTTTGCACAATGCACATTGTAAAAAAACTTGTTTATCGAAAATATATTTGTTTTTTATCCAGAAACATAGACTTTTAATTCAATTAGTTCAATTCCGATTTTCCAATAACAATTCTAATAGAGTCTATTAGAAAAGCAATTTTGGACGTGTGCATCATCCGATAAAATACAGCCTAATAGATGGCAAATAGAACCACCTTGAAGGCTGCACTTTGAATTTTAATCCAATTAATTAAATTTCGACTAGCCGTTAATATAATCATAATACAGCCCATCAGAGAAGCAAATTTGTACTTTGTAACATTTAGGGTACAAGAATATCTCGTTGGTTCCGATTAGAACCTATTAGAAATATATATCCAAAAGAATATTTGTTTTCGAAAGTCTAATAGAACATAGTCAGATTTTTTAAATTCCAATTTCCGTTCCAATAGTAGATTAAACGCATCTGTCCCAAAATACATATTTAAAATGACAAACTGCTAAATAATATTTAAAAATTTACAAAATAGAAAAATATAATAGTCAAGCAAAAGGTTCAATACTCTAGAATTAAAGATTTCGAAAGTCACATCAAATTCTACCCCACAAATTTTTTATCTGATTACGCACCATTACCATTTTAGTATAAAACGGGGCAATTATTGATGCGTTGATTCCAAAAAAAAAGTAAATAAGTATCACTATTTTTGCATAGTATTTGTAATAAAATGTCCTTAATCTCTTGTTTTTATATTTCCACACTTACACACATTTAGATTTTCTATGCATTGTGATTAGCTTTGTTGTAAATTTTCATAATTGTTCTACAATCATTGCAGTTTGTCATTAAAAAATGTTTCCACCAGGGAGGTTACTCTGTCAGGGATCTATCCACACCATTTATTGGAAGCACACATTTTGTCAGGTGGGACCGTTAGTCTGTACCGAGATGAGAAAGGAAATTTTAAAGGTCTCTTCATACTAGACGAAAACATGAAATTGATTGTCTCGGCGTATCCAGAATTTCTGGCATGCGATGATACAACAGACAAAAATAATAATGTACTTTATAACTTTTAGAGTAAAAGAATACCTTATTGGTTCCGATTAGAACCTATCAGAAAAATATAGCAAAAAATTTTTTTTTTCGAAAGCCTAATTGAATACAACCTGTTAGAATCCAAATTAAAATTAAAAAACTTTGAAGAACGATTTGAAACAATGTATTATTTAAACGGTTTCTATTAAGGGGGGAGATATCTTTAGAAAGCGTAAAATCAATCAATTTTAATTTTTTTTTTTCAAGTTGATAAAATAACTAGATTATTTATTAATTTTAACATCTTTTTCTTACATTGTTAAAGTGTAAAAAACATGCGATTCTTTTTTTACAAAATGGCGACCCTGCAGAATATTTCTTCAAGCGTCTGCTCCGAGACATCGAAAACTGCTGCAGCTGTCAACATTTTTCCATTTATCTGATATAAAAAAGGTTTTTTTATTCGATTACTTATGTGTTAAAGGGAAGGATAAACCTATAAAATAATTTTAAAAAGTTGAAAATTAAAATTTATATCGGCTGTTTAATCGAAGGTCCAAATTTTCGACCATTTTTTAGCCCAAAAAAATTATTTAATAACCCGATATCTTTAAACTTTTAGGTATATCCTTCCCATAGTACCGTAAAGAGAAACCCCTGCAAATTTCAGCCTAATTGGTCAACAACTTTCTAAGTTACAGCACGAGCAGTTTTTGAAAAGACATTTTCGAGATAATCACGTTTAAAGATTCGTTACTGTATAATATTAGTTTCAGTGACTTGCCGATCAATCGGCGATTCCGGGTCCACGTAATAAGCGTAGTAACGTAGTAATCAGCCTTCCCAGAATTTATGGGACAAAAAAATATACAAACCTATTGTGTAAGAAACATTGCTCCGACCCAAGCCCTCCGACTACCTGATTAGTGACGGTATGCGGACTCTGACATTTTTGACAATATCTCCATAAATATTTAATATTTTCCCTTTTACAGTATATTTTCAACATATTATACATTCAAAATATGAAAAAAAGAAAAATTGATTTTTTGGAAATTCTAAAGGTATCTTCCCCCTTAATTGCTTAAGCAGCATTTTTAGTACCTGAATTATTTAATTCTGATTTGCCATTCAAATGCCTAACAAATAATCTTTGAGAAACTATTTTGTACTTGCGCCAGTCGCGAGAAATCAGAACCTAAGTGGTGCCTCATATAGCCACTTTGAAAGCATTATTTAGGGTTTTAATCCGATTAATCTAAATCCAAGTTCCCATGAAAATTCTTAACAAAACCTCTTAGAGAAACCCCCTAGAGCAGCAGTTTTTATCTTGCGTCATTTGTGAAAAAGCAGAACCTAATAGATTCCCTTTAGGGTCACTTTGAACGCAGAACTTGGAATTTTAGTTTGATCAATTGAATTCCACTTTGCCATTGAAAGCCTGGTAGAACTACATAGAGAAGCATTTTGTACTTCTTAATATTATTATTCGTGTTTTAAAAGCACACGAGTGCCTAATAGAGCCTATTAGAACAAAATTTCAAGTTAATTTTAGTCCCAGTAACCGCTTCAGTACCGAATGCATGTTTTTAAACAGTTTCTATGGATAACCTAATGGGCATTTTAACTAGGGTAGCCACCCTGCAAAATTACCTTTTTGAAAGTTCAAACTGTTATTTTATTTACCATCGAAACTGATAAGAAATATTTTATTTTTGAGAAAAAAATATTTAAAATGCATTTTTTACGACCAAAAACTAAAATGTATTTTCTCGAACGTTATGTCTATTCGGCCGGACGACTATCATAGTGGCTAATCGTCCATTCGGCCCGATGGTAGTAAAGTTCTACTTTGTCGTCGATCGGTCTGCATGATCATCTAAAATAATTTCCCAAATAATGTTATGATATGAGCAAAATTTATTCTTTGAACTATTTGTTGAAGCAAACGACCAATGAATGTTAATAGCGTATATGTGGGCGTTCGAATGAAAAGGACGTGTATGGCCGTTATGGAGTTACGTATAGAAGCATATATCTGGATAAATTTCTGTCATTTTAGGTCTAAAATGAACCCTCTAAGTTAAAAAACGAGTCACCGGAGAATTTTTGAAGTTGAATCTTCGGAAAAATAGTTTTTCGATAAAAACATATCTAAACTAGAACCGGCCATAAGGGTCCTTTTCGTGCAGACGCCCACATCTTTTCACAAAGTGCCTAAATTTAGATTGGAACCATTCTTTATTTGAATACACGATTTTTCCAACCTTTTTTCTCGCCATACATGGGGAAAAGTGTATTTTATAATTGTAGAGAAGACTCATTAGATTCAATTTCAAATCGGGGTTTGAAAATTCTGAATTAGCATGACAATTTCATTTCTATCTGTCAACTAATTTAATATACACATTTCAAAAGGGTCCAGGACCTATTAGGTCGGGTACAGCTTATTTTATGTTGAAAGTAAAAATAAAATTATTAAAATTTTTATTTTCATTATATGTTCGTTTTTCATTATACTTCGTTTTCATGGTGAATAATTTTTATTTTCCTATTTTCTTTTTCTTATCTCTATGCTAATAAAAGCGCTATATTAATTTACATATTTTTTGAAAAAGAGCATGTGAAATTTTAGTTACAGAAATTTTGTCACATAAATTCTTTTTCAAATATAGATCTTATAAACAAAAATGTCCAATGATGATGCGATTTAGAGTTTCAAGAAATGGCAAAAGCCTCGAGGTCAAACAAATAATTGAAACCCATAATCACGAAGTAAACGAGGTAAACTATCATAAACTCACTTCGTATGACAATTATAATTTTTTTCAATAAATTCCTAATTTATTTTCAGCTAATACTTAATAATTGATTTTTTATAGACATGGTTTAAAAACTATTACCCAAAAAGAAAACTCAGATCAGAAACAGAAACTGAGATCCTAGACAAATTTAAAAATAAATGTCAGAAAGAAAAAATACATTTGAAAAAATCTAAAAAGACTGGAAAAGTAATAAGCTTCAAAGACCTGAAAAACACCAAAGCAAAATTAAGAAAGAGAGAAAAAAATCTAAAGAGGCTTACTGCAAATATTTTAGAAAAACACGGTAAGGCAAATCTTAAAATTTGTTATGAATACCTGTGAAAATTGCTAAGAATTTCTACAAACTTGTACGAATTTTCAAGGCATTTTGCGCTTCTCCTAGTTATAATTTCTATGAATGTATACTAAAATTTATACGAGTCGTGAATACATTTTGGACTCGAAATAAATTAAATCTTCCTAATTAACTTTTTTTTCGTTAAAGATGATAAATCTGCTTATTTTTCATTTAAAATCTTGATTTTCTACAATTATGTATGCGACGTAATTTTATTTCAAAAACTGAACTTCACTTTAGAGTCGCGTGATACAACTTCCTGTTTTTTTCGTAGAAAATTGTATTCATTCATAATTGAGTGCCGAAATTTGAAACTTTCTGAGAAAAACGATTAAAAACGAAAATTTCGTCAAGTTTCGATATTTTGGACTTCGTTTAGAAATTATAAGTAAAAAAGTTCTCTAAATATATTTTAACACATCTGTCCCAAAAGACAAATTTAAAATAACATTTAAAAATTTACTAAATTGAAAAACATAATAATCAAGTAAAAGGTTCAATACTTTAGAATTAAGGATTTCGAAAGTCGCATAAAATTCTGTCCCACAAGTTTTTTATCTGGTTACGCACCATTGCCATTTTAGTATAAAACTGGAGAATCATTGATACGTTCATTCCAAATAAAAGTAAATAATTATCACTATATTTGCATAATATTTGTAATAAAATCATTGCAGCTTGTCATAAAAAATGTTTCCACCAGGGAAGTTACTCTGTCAGGGGTCTATCCACACCGTTTATTTGAAGCACACATTTTTTCAGGTGGGACCGTTAGTCTGTACCGAGATGAGAAAGGAAATTTTAAAGGTCTCTTCATACAAAACGAAAACATGAAATCAATTGTCTCTGCGTATCCAGAATTTCTGGCATGTGATGCAACACACAAAAAGAATAATGTAGACCTCCCTCTGTACATCATGTTAACAGAAGACGGTATCTGTCAAAGTCACATTGTTGGCATTGGGTTGTTGGTTTATGAAGATAAATATAGTCTTTCATGGCTGTTTCGTACATTTAAACAAGAGAACCCAATCACTGCATCCAGATTAAAGTGGATTATTACAGATAAGCACATGACGGAACGAAACGTCATTCGTGAAATATATCCGCATATCTCTCTCATTAGTTGTATCTTTTATGTATTACGAACATTTCGACGTGACATCGTGAAAGAAAAACTAGGTATAAAAAATGTTGAAATAGCGCTCAGCTTAGACTATATAGAGCAGTTGGCTGGCGCGCGAACGGATGCGGTGTTTAAAATACTAGAGGATGAATTCCGAGAATCTGTGCCAAAATCTGTTATTGCCTACTATGACGAGAATTGGAAGAATTGCCGAGATGAATGGAACGTAAACGAAAATTTCATAAAATGTAATTTTATGAGTAATACAATCAAAAGACTAGAAAAAACAAACGGTGTCATTCAAACAGCAGGAGATAAGGACAGTGATCTAGAAACTTTTATTGACAACTTATTTGAGACAATTTATCTTCTAAATAATAAAAAAGAACATTCTGCAATTCACTCAATGCAAAAGCCATTATATAACAAATTTCCGGAAGAGAGCGATGAGTATAAATTCCACAACCTCTTGACTGCACAAAGTGCTAAATTGGTTTTAAACGAAATTGAATGTTCGCAGAAGGAAACAATAACTTGCATGGATGATGGTTCCAACTACTTCTCAAAAAACTCGTATGCAACAGTAAGGGTTACAACTGAAAAATGTACCTGCCAATTTTACGTGGCAATGCTCTTACCTTGTCGGCACATCTTTGCTTTGAGAAAAAAATTGCAATTACCACTGTATAGTGAGACTTTAATATTAGAAAGGTGGAGAAAAAACTACTACTTAAAAAGTCACATAGCCTTCAAAGCTTATCGAGAAAAAGAAACAGATCGTGTAGAATCAACCAAATCTATCTCATCGGTCCCACTGTCATTTGCAGATAAACGAAAACAACTTCTTTCAAAAACGAATGCACTAGCTGAGTTAGGAGCTCTGCGTTCAAATGACCTATTTCAATTAAGAGAACAGGCTCTTGAAACTTTAATAAACATGTGGAAGAACGGAATTGAAGTAAAAATAAGTCCTCTTGAAGTAGTACGTATTTAAATACATTTTTAAGGGACGTTATGAACGAAAGTCTGGATTAGAAATTTCATAATCACTAAATATATTTCTTAAAAGCATTGAATTTAAAAATATTAATTTTTAGTACATGTTTATCATAGGTTACTACAGAAATTAAATTAGAAGATTTTCCAATGCTTCCAACATCTACGAATAAAAGCTAGCAAAGCCTTAATTCCATGTCAAATGATAGATTAATAGAAATAGTCATAACTGAGAAGAAGAAAAGCTATTCCTGGAGAAACAGTACAATAAAAAGTGAACCACGTAAAACATTAAATGTTCTGTAGAATTAGAAAATTTGCATTAATTTTTTAATGTTTTTATTAAAAATTTTATCATCGGAACATTTGATAAAAATGCTTGTTTTTTTATTTTATCACCAAAAGGTTAATATGTGTTTCACAGTAATGTATTATAGGAATCATTTTACTTACATATATATTGTTAGGTACTTATATTGTATTGTATATATTATAGGGACTTCTATTTTATTTTGAAAATCTGGCTGAAAAATATCTTTACTTTGGAATTCCATGAGACATTACAAAAATTTTAATTATAAAATGAAAAATATTGATTAACTAATAATTAGCAACGACTTCTCGTATTACTGACGTCACACCAGTTACAACAGCTGCTATTCCTAGAATTTTGTCCAGTTTTATAAATTAAATTCAAAACGATTTAAACATACTGTTTATTAATTTCATGCAAAGAAAAACTTAGTTTAACGGCCTCTACCAGATGCAATAATTATTTATCCCATTCATGGCACATTCAAATTCTCTACATATTTTGATAGTAATATGTTTCATTTCGATTAATTGTAAGCCTAAATTAATTGAAGATTTCAAAAATCGAATAATAATTGACTGTTGAAAAGTTAAGACTCAAAAATTCTAAGTCTGTTCAAGTTAAACGATAAATCAATTACAATGGAAATGAGAAGGATTCTAATATTGAACATTTGAACTTAAATTGCAGAATAAAAAATGTTTTAAGCTTTCATTACAAAAATTTGGAATTTAGGGAAGTGTTCTGCCTTTATGCCTTCGACTGATTTAATTTGTATCCATTACTTACTGTATATATTACTTAAAAATACAACATTTTGATATTTAAAAGCTTGACTTTTTTACTTTATTGATCGGAACCATTGTTGCCCATCAAGCAATAACCGCAATAACCTTTATTTCAAGTAATTCCATGGAAGTCTTAAAGTCCGTAAATTCCATGAATTCCTTGAATTTCACGAATACTCTTTAAAATCGCAATTTGGAGTTTGCAAACTGTTAAAAATTATGCACCTTCTGCAAAGGTTTGACGAGATTGTGAAAGATTGACGAAATCGTTAAAAAAAAATTTTAATATGAAAAATACTTGTCATGCGTCAACTTTACTTCCCTTGATTTTTGTATTCCAGGCTGAGAATTTTAAAGTATTAGCAGGCTCCTTTCTTGCTAGTTTGATTGCCAAATTTAAAATATGTATCGCATCGCGATATCTTCAATCGAATATGATGCTTGATGACGATGAATTTTTTTGGATTATTAGTCAAGCCCGGCAATAAGCGTTAGATTCAGAAAAATTAAGAATTTTTATTCCTATGAATACGTGATTTTTCCTCCGTCTAAAAATACCCCCAACGAGGACAGAAACAGAGAAAATCCTGTTCCTCTCAATCGGCTCAGTAAAATTTAACGGATACATTTATTTAACCTATTTTTCATTATTTAATATTTTAATAACATATAAATACGAAAAAATAATGAAATTGATATTTATTCATATTTTAAGAATTTATTTAAAGGTCATAAAAATATATTGCAGAAATCTATTTAAATGTGTGAATAAAAATAATTTTTAATCTAGAGAGGCAGATTTGAATTGATTAAAATTAAATTTTCAAAACTTATATTCCACATGAGGGAATTAAAACAATTTATTCCACATATTTTGTGAACTGATTAAAAGGAATTAAATAATCTCAAAATATGAACACTTTTGGGGAATGCAAGACATTCCTGTGAGGTGTGCCTGACAGTACAATTAGACGGGATTCAATATGCTGAAAAAAACGTTCTCTTTTGGCGAATAGGAAACTATGCGGCGGTCGCTGTGGCAATAGAAATGAATTACATTCTGAGATATCCTATTCTTATAATGATCTTTTAAACAGATGGAAAAATCGCGCATTCAAAAGAATAGAATAATCTTCACATTTACGCTGAAATCTAAAAATATTATTTTTTCTCTAATCAACGCTTATTACCGGAGGAACTACAGTAAACTCACGCTTTTTACATTCTCATCATTTATGATAAAGTATTAGAATTGTCGGAAATTTACCACCACAACTTTTCAACGGATCTCCACGTTTCGAGACTCCCTAAATCCGAAAATCAAGTTTTTACGATGGCGTCTGTCCGGCCGTCCGTCCGTAAACACGATAACTATCGAAAAAATAAACGGATGAAATCGATCTTTGGCACACTTTTTACAGGTCATAAAAGAAAGGACAAGTTCGTTAACCAACCATTTTGGATAAGAATTCAAAAAGTGAGTGCATTTTGAAAATTTTTGAGACCACTTTTTTATGAATTTGAAAATTCTATGTACAGATATTTATAGTATTAAACAGACGAAAAACTTATCCTCATGACTTTTTTCGATAAACATAATATTCTCAGAGTTATAGCATTTAAAAATCTTTGTAAATCAATCAAAAATCAACATTTTAAGCCAAACAACGCACGATATGAAAAAAGTATGGAGAAGAAAACATTAATTTTTGAAAGCCATACAAGATTAACATAAAATTTTTTTGGATTTTGTTAGAAAATCGAAAATTCAAATTTTGATTACACAAAAAATAATCGAAAAGCAAATATTTCATTTTGTGGTCAAATTATACAGGATGCGAAAAAAGATTAATTAACCAAAATTGTGATCCCAAAAAAGATCTATATTTCGTTAAGAATCGCTTCTTGATAGGAAGCGTAGTTTTTTTATTCGTGAAAAAGAACATCTAAGAGATCTTTTTGATAAAGCTTTTTTTCGAGCACTCCAAATGCAAAGAATAAATATCCGAGCGCAAGATTAATAGAAAGCGTGCACTAGGCACGCTCAAACTTGCGAGCGAAAGTAGCCACGCGCGTAGTGCGCGATGAGAATGAGTCCGTCGGGCGGGCACATTTTTAATCTTAAAACTATAAATATTTCATTTTCTTATATGACCAAATCATAGTAAACATTACATTTTTCTACGTGATACGTTGTTCAGTTTTCTTGTTGAAACTTGGGAACGGTATAAGTAGAACTGATGCAAACAAAATTAAGTAACTGAATATGTATTGCTTTTGTGTCAAAGTACCAGCAACGATTTGTCATTTATTTTTAATAAAAGAGTAAGTTACAAATTGATTATATTAGTATAACGTTATAACAAACAAACCATGTATGTAAATTATAGGTAATATAAATATTGAACAACATTAACTTCTAAAAGTTATTAATTATTTTTAAAAAAGTATTGAAATTTGTTTAAGAAACGCATGCATCAGATTTTTCGGTCATTTAAAAAATGTAAAAATCAACACTGATTCTGTTTTCAGAGTTTCATTTTACTGAAACTCGATTCTGCAGATTTTCTGTTAGAGTTGTATTTCTTATCACAGCAGTCCTTCAATTTTTCACAAATGGCTTTAGTACCAGAGTCTAAGTCACGACATGCAAAGGCTTTTTTGAGAAAATCGTTTCGTAGAAAATCGTATACATTACTCTTACCTCCAAGTACGCATTCATGACACTGAAAAAGTGAAGATTTCAAATATAATTCCGTATTGATAATATCATAAAAGTAGTATATTTTAACCCTCTGGCGGACATTTTTTGGCATCCCGTTCTTGGCACACTGGGTGTCTAACCACTCAGAACTTATTTCAGAGATAAAAACTGTTTAAAATACAGTACAAAATACAGTAAAATTTTAATTTAAATAAATTTCCGAAAATTGCATTTTCAATGGGTATTTCCTTAAAGTTATGTGAAATTTCAAAAATCATAGCGATTTATAAACTATACACTTTCAGCTATAAGGCAGTCCTGATAGTTTTTATGTCATAGAAAAAGTATACTTATTTTTCAATCGGAAAATTGTGAATAGATACTCACAACGTGCTTCAAAAATGCTCTAACTCCAATAGATGCAGACTACTGAGTAGGGTTTCATTCCTGAAAAGTAGGCCCTATTTCCCCCCTAATTTTGCGACCCCTACCCCAATCCCCTCTTCATATCTTTTTCACAGTTTTCACTTTTGCACTACCTCTGGGTGGCTGCACACCCAGGTCACCATCAGAGGGTTAAATAAATTGAAATATTTGATTTTAACCAACCTGGTACAATCTATTATTCGGATATTTTTCGAAAGCTTGCAAATAATATTTTGCCGCACCTGGTAAATCATTATCACAGAAATAACTGCAGGCGGCAATTTGCAACAAAATATCAAGGTCTCTGTCTTCGAAAGTGGCATAAGTCTTAAACATTTCTTCCAAGTATTGGACGAAGTCAAATCCATCTCGCAATTTAGCTTTGCATTTTAGATAGGACATTGCTGCTCCATAATTTTTTTCTTTATGAGCTTTTAGAAAATACTCTGCAGCCTCCTGAATAGCCATAAATATAATAATAAAATAATTACCAATAACAATTTAAAGATAAAATTAATAAGAAAAATTAGATTTTTAACCCTTAGTGGCCACATATGGGTCTACGGGACCCAGAGCTCTTTTGTAATGAAAATTTAAGTACCTCAAAGCAAAGGGTGCAGGTCCATTGCAACATTCGTCGATAGTTGAAGAGTTTAACTACGCTTTAGGACGTTTAGCATGACACTGGGGCTATTAGTTTATTTTTAGCAGCTTTTTAAAAATTGAGTTGGGTCCACTGGACCCAAGTATGGTCAGTACGTTTTTTGTGATTTTAGAGTCGATTTTTATTTGAGCGTATACTGACTTCAGATTGAATAATAGTCTAGAAAGTATATTTGTCAATGTCAAAATTTGTTTAAAAGAGTTTAATGGAGTAACGAGATACGATTTCACGCAGTGCTGTTTGCCAAGAGCACAGCGTCTTCATGTGTAATGATTGCAGTAACGTACAATAAAAGGAATTTCACTTTATTTCGTCTTAATTTCATGCCTACTATGTTTAGTTTCAAGAATTCATCAATATTTTGTAAAATTATTGTTTATAACAAGTAATACAATAGAGTATTTTGACAAAAACGCATAATTTATTTTTTCGCTTTTGGCCGTAATTTATTTTGACCCTTAATATCGAAAATTAAAAAAGTTATGAATTTAAAATAAATAGTATTTTTTTCTACTTTTTGGATTTCAACATTTTTTAAAGTATATTAAAATGTAATTTTTGGCAGTACGACCTGCATGATCTTTGAAAGTTACTTCTTGAGAAGTTCTGAAAAAATTTTCAAGTAAAAATATTCAATAGTTTTTTTTTAGCGATTTTTGTCGCCTGGGTCCCTTGGACCCAAGTGTGGTCAGTCTGTTACTCCACAGACGTGTGGTCACTAAGGGTTAATCTGAACTTGAATATGCTGAAATTTAAATATTTGTGTAATTGAATCCAAATTTCAATATTTGCATATTCGTGAGTTATAAACAAAATAAATAATTGCATACGTACTTTGTAATTACAAAGAGTTTCCAAATATATTCCTTTATAATGCAAGAACATACAATCATTAGGGAATCTTTCCTCAACATAATCAAGGCATTCCTTTGCCATTTTCAACTCTCTCTGTCGGATGAACCCAAGAGCTAAGCGTAATCGTACAGCGCAACTTTCTGGTTTTGTATTAAATATTTTCTTGTATATTGATAAAGCTTTGGACAAGTTTCGTTTCTCTTTGTGACATTGGGCAAAAAATATTCCATAAATCGGTTTTGAGGATAATTCATATGCTTTTTCAAAGGCCTTTTCTTCGTTTACTGAGGGCTTAGACACACACTGTGCAATTCGCCTTTGGCGTCTCCAATTTTTTGCAAACATAAAATGCCAAACAGCAAAGTTTGGATTATCTTTAATCGCTAATTCAGCGAAATGGATAGCCCTTCCGATCCCTAAATTACCAGCATCTTTATACTTGGACCATGCCAGGCACTTGCATCCATTCAATGTACTTCTGTCTTTTGCACTGGCTTTATAGTTAACGTCAAGCGTGCTTTCTAAAATCTGTTTAACTTCTTCCAAATGACCTGCTTCCAATTCCACGTAACACTTTGTACCCTTAAAAATATTATCTAGTACATTCAAAGAAATATGATCTGCATGCCTAAAATGGAAGGAGTGTAGTTATTGTATTATTCTTAAATTGTTATATGATAATGAATATTCTCAGCGAGGACTGTTTTTGAATTTCAGCGAAACTAGTTATAACACTCATTTTATTGTCATTCAAATGTCTTGATTAAAATATTGGTATATTAATAATAATAATAATAATAATAATAATAATAATATAGTATTACTCGGCTTTAACATAGTCCCAAAATTCTTCTGCAGATACGATGCATTTATTTGCTTCAGTCAAGTAATTTTTTACAACGCTTTCATAAGCGTGTACTAATAAACGCATCCATTTCAATATTGGGACGGATTCTTCATCATCGTGGGTTTTTGTCTCTTCATGATTTTTTACAACTTCATCTATTTTGTTCATTCCCCATGTAAATGGACATTCGAGATTTTTCAGTTTTTCGCGAGTTTTGTTTGAACCTGCCATTCTTTTTATTTTTTAGAAAAGTAGTCTGAAAATATCAATTAACGGACATTATTATGATAATTATGTCACTGGTCTTTTTTATGTCGCTTGGTAGTGAACTTGTAGTAACTTGTTACGAGTAACTAAGTTACTAAAAAAATACGTTATTTGTAACTTTTAGGGTAACTTATTTACTTTTTTATAGTAACTTGTAACGTAACTTAGTTACGATTTTTGCAGTAACTTGTAACTTAATTTTAGTTACTTTACAGTTACTTTGTGTTTTTTGTATATCTTTTTGTATGGTCAATTTACATTTTTTTTCTAATAAAAAATGAAGAGATTACACACTCGGATTTGAAAGTCGCGCGATTTTAGAATGTTCGGGTTTCCGTATTCTTGGGCCAATCAAAAATCTGTATGGAAATGACTCAACCACTCAACCAAGTTATATATTACTGTTCACTTGATATAATAATGATAAATAATTTTATTAATCTTGTATTATTTATTTTTTAAAATTAAAAATTAAGGAACAGGAAAAAGTAACTTTTTAGGTAACTTGAAGTTACTTTATCTAGTAATTGTAACTAGTTACAGTTACAAGTAACGTAACTGTAACTAGTTACTTTTCTTCCTTAAGTAACGTAACTTTAACTAGTTACTAAAAAGAAAGTAACTTACCCAACACTGATTTTAAATGGCCGATTTAACTTTTCGACATCTAAATTTATTTGTTTTAAAATACTTATCAAAATTAAAAGTTAAAAATCAATTTTTGTTATTCAAAACTATTAAAGTAGGTTTGCCACTGATTTTAGAAACAAATTCAAACGTCATGTCTACTACGGAGCGGCGCGGTTCAGCAGGACAAATAAAACTGTTTGTAGACAAATTAATTTTCAAATCACAATCATTCCAGACATTTGTGAGAAAATAAATACATACTATTTTCTCTACAAACGATCTTACATTTCCCTGTAATTATGGTTTGATAATTATTTAAACAAACTTATTTAAAAAATTAGTTCTTCGGCTATGTCTCAAAAAATATGTAGAGTTAATTTTTTCAACATAATTAACTGTAAATAACTAAATTTTAGTCGCTGTTATAACCCTTGGGCAATGACTGGCAAGTATTATTGTTATCAACAATTTGATAAATACAGTTTTCTCGTCGTATTACCTTATTCTTATAAACTAAAGATCAATTTTTCTTGTTGGAATCAACTACCAATGATTCAATGCCATCACACTTGGACAATCGATAATAATGTAATAAGACATTGTTAAAAAAAATTGCTGTTGTTAACATTATAATAATTAATAAAGCAAGTATCGTTTTCAACCAAATAATGATCATCAATATCAAGGCAAATAGTCAATTGATACAACGAATCTTGCGCGTTTCTTCGAATCTTTTTCCCGTTAATTACTGACCAAACATTGCTAATCCCCAAGAAATCATTTTCATCCACTTATTTGTATATAAAAAATCCAATACATTTTTAAACTAAAAAAAAAATTTAATTTTTTTATCTTGATGCGTATTTTAAAACAAGTAAATTCAGATGTCGAAAAGTTAAATCGGTCAGTTAGAACCCAAGATACATCATTTGAAAAAGAAAATTTGTCCAAAAACTAAAGTCCCAATCGCCCCCATTTATTCGAATTTTTGAAAAATATTTGGTAGTATGTTTTTTATCACCAAGCAATGATATATCCTAAATTACAGCCAAATCCAACAAAGTTTCAAATTTAAATTCTTTATGCAATTTTCATTTTCATTACAAGTTTGTTTTATGCTTTACATAAATTGTTCAGAATTAAACAATGTCCTATTTATAGTCTTAATAATTGAAAACAATTTGACATTCAAAATATTTCAAGAATGATTTCATTGAAACTTTATAAATCAGAGAATTTCGCATTAACGCAGATTTGTATAAAATTGTATAATTCTTAATATTTTCCATTCGGAAATTTAAATGCTTTAAGTTGTAGCACAATTTTTACTCGAAATGTTTAGTTATTAGGCTGGCCCAAAAAATTACATTTGAGAAATTTCAACGAGCACGTTGACCAAATCGTTCTCTTAGGCAAATAAATTTACCCATGTTTTTTGATTTGCAAAAAAAAAAAAAATATTTTTACCGTTACTCTGGGGCTTCAAAGTTTCCTGACGTAAAAAAGAGAAGTCCTAATCTCAGCTACAGGTTCGACACGGAGAGCAGTTATGGATTTATTAACTTATTATTGTTCTGCCATTCTACTCATTGGCAGTGACAGAATTTTGGGACCCAATAAATATGGTGCACAATGAGAGGCCCGACTAAGGGTCAACTTTTTTTGCAGCCATTCGCCTTAAGTCCCTTAAGCCGGTGTTCTACTTAAATGTGTCATTTTACATCAGCTTTTCTTACTCATTTCTCAATTAAATAAAAAGTTTAATCATTTTGTTCTTCTAGAAATCTGTTCTCAATAGTTTAAAAAATGTTTCTTCTAAATACCAAGTTACACAAGTATATCCGAGGTTTACAATGAGCCTCCAAATATTGCCATTTTATGCGATTTTTGATATGTCTAAGACTTTTGCAAAACATTTCTGAGATATAAAAATTCGATAAATGAAATATTCACTGATAAGAGATCAAGCATATAAAATTTCAAATAAATTAATTACAATTTTTTGAACAAAATCGAAGAGGTAAAAATGGGAAACATATTACAAGTGAATGACTGCCACCAATTTTTTCTGTCATTTTTTTCTTCATTTTCCAGGAATCGAACGAAGGGTCGCGGTCACGGTAAATTACGTCTCGTCGTCGTTCACGCCGGAGGGTCTGAACCTTTTTACTCGAATTTCCAATACATTAAATTTCAATTTTATTTTTAATTGAGAAAGTGAATCAAATTTACCTGCAAATTGAAGCTGTCATAAAAGTTTTAAAAAGGAGGAAAAATTTGGAAAATTTGGAATGAAAATTCATTAACAAAAAAAAGAAAAACGACTGTCGCCAAAATCTTTTTCTTCGTTCTTATCGTTCTCCTTTATCTTGTACAAACTTTGAGTAAAGATTAAAAAATAATTTACCTAAGTTGCTGGAAAGGTTTTGTGTTGGTTTTATTAAAAATGTTTAATACTTGTAAATGAAGAGCGGATTGAAGCTACTGTGACGTTAGTTCATCTGTTTAATAGAAGCTTTCAAACTTCAAAGCTTTCATACACAAATTTTTAAATATAGGCGATTGAAGAGTTTAAACAATTCCAGTAGAGAGGCGTTGAAATTGGAAACTAAATTGAATATTTCTAATTAAAGCTTTCTAAAATTAGCCACATTTAAACGTTTATTTAATTAAAAAAGTACGATTGAACGTGAACATTGATTAGACCATATTTTCTCAAGTGAAAAAATAAATTCACATTTATTTTCACAGTTCAAAATGAAAAAATATTTCGATTTTTAGAATGCAAAATCAAATTATTTTAAAGATACGTTCAAAATACAAACTAATTTTGAATGAGAAATTTTTTATTCGAAGAATGTTCCAAAAAGTTCAACATTCTAAGCTCAGTTAAAAAAATGTTAATTGGAAAATTGAATAATCTCTTCAATATTTAATATTATCAATTTTTAAATTTTGAACTTATATGGTAAGTGCCAAATGCTCCATTTTTCCCTATTATAAGTTTAAATTTTGCAATTAAAATTGAACTGGTTGAAAAAATTTTTTAAATAGTTAATTTCTGAATGATTATAAGTACTGAAAGTAATCAAAATTTTATAAGGGGTTAGGTACAAAAAAAGTCTTATTGATAAAACACTTGGCCACTAATTTTTTTTCAGATTTAGATGAATCTCGGATTTTGAAATTTTAGAACTGAAATTTTTTCCATTTTGGATGATAAGAATGAAGGTAAATTAATTTTTTTATTTTACAAAAATGTTTCTGCTCAAATTTTACGTGAGGTCCTAATTTTTTAATTTAATAAATATATAGATTTCTAAAAGTTCAGAAGCTTTTACTCTAAAATATTCAATTTAATTTTCAATTTTAATTAGTCAAATTTCAATCGTTTCGAATTAAAATGTACTGAAATTCACAGTTTTTCCATTTAAAATCATTGAATTTTAAATTCTTTTAATTAGAAGTAATACAATTTCCATCCATTTAAAATTTAAATGATTTATTTATGAAAATTCTAATCAGAAAATGATCCATTCTTCAGATTTTTAAATTCTCCTGTATTGCAATTTAAATATAAAATCATTTTATGTAAACGCCCTGAATTTCAACTTCTTTCTAAAGAAATTGTTAAAATTTAAACATTTCAGTTTGAAACTATAAAATTTTTTCAATTTCAAATGATTCAATTTTAAACGAATCTGTTCAAAAATAATACACAAAATATAGCAATGCTATAGTAATAATACATATAATAATTGTTTTTTTTTATGACACGCGATTCCTTCTGAAAAATATTTAGTGGCCCTAAAAAGAACCTTCTTATTTTGACATGTTTGACGAATAAGAATGTTTCGTCGTAAAAGCATTTGGTGGCCCTGAAAAGGGCCATTTGGTTTTTCATTATGTGATGGTGGTTATTAAGGAGTAAATTCAGTGCATCCTGGTCAGGAGTGTAAGTTGTCACTGCAAGCCGCATTACATCATTCAAATTCCCGTCATCAATGCTCGATGTGGTCTTAGATTTTATGTTGTTCATTAAAGAAAACATGGATTCGCAACAGCAAGTAGTTCCATTCTTAGATAATATTCTCTGCAAGACGGTAATCAGATTTGGATATTCCGAAGATTCCAGGTGCCTCCAAAAATCTTCACATTTCGTTCCAGTCCACGAAGCAGTAGATAAGCGAATCATCTCGTTGACCGCTTTGTTCTCATCGATCTGAAAGAGCTTTGACATTTGAGAACACAATTCTTCCATATACGGCACTTCCAAGTCCATTAGCGGGTTCGTCAAATAATTGCAAATGGGCTTGACAATGTCAAAATCTTGAAACCTTTTTTCAAAATCTTTTTTTAATTCTTTTAGAATTTGAAGATATCGATGTTCAACTTCAGGAGATAGTATTATGCTTTGCTGTTCCATTGTATGTTGAAAATTTTTAAACTCTTCTTCGGTGAATGCCCTGCGTTGGATAATGCTAATCCACCTGTCAATTTTCTTTTTTAACTGGTTAATCCATTGTAGACAAGTCCACACTGCAACATGCTGCGATTGCAACGTTTTATTCAAGATGTTCATTTCTTTTAAAACATCTGCAAGCATGCTGAATCGTACAACTCGTCGCAGTGTTCGTCGCGAGATTCTAGAAACGCTATTATTTCCGGAAGAAGTTTAAAAAATCTAAACACAACTTCACCAGCACTCAATCACTTTACTCCGTTCAATAACAATAAGTCCGCGAATACGGTTGAAGCATTCTCAAGCAAAAGCTTAAACAGTCGGTGCTGTCATGCACGCGCGCGAATTGAGTTTATCACTTTTTTCACTACTTCAAACACGGTTTTTATATTTAAAGTTTTCCCACAAAATACTTCTTGGTGTTATTATGCAATGGAAAGATAAAAAACGTGGAAAGTCTGGGTCACGTAAACATTGTCCACTGAATCCTGTAATTTTTCCTGTCATTGACGGAGCATCGTCTGTCGTTACCGCGACCAGTTTCTCCAGTGGCACTTCGTGTGCTAGGATTGAATTTTTTTTCGAAAGATAAACATCCAATCCAGTTGTTTTCCTCGTTAATGGAATCAGCTCTAGCAGCTCTTCCTGAACACTGCCATTTTCAAGTACGAAGCGAATCATCACAACTAACTGAGCAGTATCAGTCTTATCTGTCGATTCGTCTAAATGAATTGAAAAACGAACACATTTTTTGAGGTCAATATTAAGTTGTTCGTGAACATGATCTGCCATAACATTCACTTTTCTCGTGATTGTAGCAGGAGAAAGACGCGTGTTTTGCACAATGTTCATAAAATCTCTTCGGTTATCCTCACCTGGAAACCACCTAGTAGCTGCTTGAATAATGACAGTTTTGATGAAATCACCGTCTGTGAAAGGTTTCATAGCTTTCGCAATTTGGAAGGAAATATCAAACGACGCTAAAGTACAATCATGTGGATTAGTACTCACAATGTCTTCATTTTTTACCTTACAAGAGCGTTGAGAATATTCAGCTTTCAGTTGTTGTAACTTTTCTGCGCGCAGTGCACTTCCCAAAGGGTGCGAATGATCAACATCAGCGTGGCAGGTATCAAAATGCCTTTTCAGATTTCGCTTCTAATTCATCGAAATCCTTTTTCCACAAAGCAGGCAGTAACATGTTTCTTTATCTATTCCAATCGGAAATATCTTTATTTCCCACTCGTTTGAAAAACTATAAGTTCTTTCTCGTTTCTCAGTCTTCTTTAATCGTTTTTCCGGAATTCCCGCCTTGATACTATCTTCAAAAACTGAGGATAAATTGGAACTGGAACTATTACACTCCGTGTTTTCACTTTACAGCAATTAAAGGAAACTTTAAAAAATTAACCGTGGTCTCGTAGGGTAGTTGACTAGTTATCGAAATAAAACTGCACTTCGAAAACGACACTGCCAGGCTGAATTCTCTCGCAAAATTGTTTACTGCAGTACCTTCAAAGTTGGATATCCTTTATCTTGCTATCTTGGGTCTCAAGATATGGCACGACTCAGCTTTGAAGAGCTTGACAGCTTAAAGTGCTAAGTGGAAAATCTCTTTTCGAAAGTTGAAGACAAAAACAATTATCGCAGAGCTGCCGATAAGCGGATTATGCGTACCCCGTTGTGTCCAGGTGCTTTTCTTTCAGTTTGAGTTAAAATAAGAGATGAAATATGCAATTTTCGAAAGTGTGCTCAAATTAACTCGGGTTAAAAAATGTAAAACTAGGAAAAGTGCTTAAATGTTTTTTAATTCATATTGGTTATAATTTATTATCAAAAAAGAATTATGAAGCATAATTTAAATTCCAGTTGGAACAATTTTTATTAGTAAAATAAAAATGTCGCAAAATATTTCGTTCATTTGGAAGTTTAGAACTGCAGGTATATGGTTGAAAACAGGAGTCAAGGTAACAAAAAAGAAACTAGTTTTTTCTACTTTTCTCAAAAACAATTTATTTTAGAAAAAATATGCTCATGACTGAAAATTAGGCTGGATCAATGAGAACAAATTTCATATCTTACGAATGCCTTAGCATTGAACGCTTTCCTGTTGGGTTCCATACAACGTGTATAAAATTTGAAATGTATAGAATAATGTACAAGGCACTTAAAAGGGAAAACATTAAAGCTGTAAAAATTAAAAGTAATTTTTTGACCACATAGAAAAACTTTTTCATGTTGAAAATATGCTTGCGAAAAAATAAATTCCTGCTGTGCTGAACAAATGCTTAATAATTTGTAGAGCTTTCAGACATAAGTAACATTCACGAATTTTTTATTACTTAAGAGATAATATTTTTTATTCTATTTCGACTCTGTACATCCGCATGATATTAATCGACTCATTTAAAATTTTATATACACGTTGCAAGGGGCCGAACAAGGGAATCTTACAGTCCTAAAGCATTTTCAATTTATACAATTTGTTTTTTTCTTCGATCCGCCCTACTGAAAGTAGAACCATTTTTATAATTCTTATGCTTCACATTCAAAAGTATTTAATTTGGTCAATTTAAATTCAAAACTTGATTTTTAGTTTCCAAAATTATTAAATTTGAAACATCATTATTTATTAATCTTAATAATTAAATCATTTTTAATTGTAATTCTATAAATTAAAGGATTTTAATTGGCAAATCTTCGAAATTTTTCATTTTTAAATATTAAAAATCAAAATTTTCCAGAAAAAGTTCCAAACTACAGACCATTCAAATTTACATCTTCAAAATTCAAGTCTTTTTTAATCCAATATTTCTTTATTAGATTTAAAATTTTTGCTGGATAACTCTACGAAATTGTACTCTCTAAATATGAATCAGTGAAAAATTCACTGATTGAAATAGTAGTTAGACCTTTCACTGATTAATCAGTTATTTCGGACTTATTCACTTATCAGTTCAGTAACATCAAAGTAAATCATGTGAAGCGTAACTTCTAAATATTTGAGTTGAGCATTATTGTTACTCTTTTACTTAAGCAACAAGAATTCCTTAATGAAATACATTTTTTAATTTTCGGGATGTAAGTCTGCCGAATTAACAGTAGGATAAACATACTCTAACTCGTGTAGAAAGTACTTAACGTGTTTGTACATGACAGTCCGATCTTAAAATTAAAGTAATATGTGAGGTTGTTTATCATTAAAAGGCATTGGAACTTTTCACCTTTTTTAATGTTTGATCATATTTATGGATTTTAAGTTTTTGCTATGATTCTTTGATTGACTGTACTAAAATATTATTTTGTTATGATTGCTAAATTGACATGGTGCAGTGCTGCCAACCCTGAAAAGTAGTTATTTCACTGAATCAATAAGTAACCTTTTCTGATTGTCAGTGACCCATTTCTAGCTATTTGTATCAGTGACATTTCACTCACAATCAGTGAAATTTCACTGATTCATATTTAGAGAGTAGACCATTGAGTCATAAATCTATTCAAATTTATGAATTCTTCATTTTTTAAACTCTCCATTAAAAATTCTTTAATTTTTATGATTTAATATCAAATTTTCTTCTTTTTAGAACAGTTAGAATTGAAAACTTGGCTTTTGATTTCCGAAATCATCAAAAGTCAACAATTTGAATTTATGAATCTTTAAATTTCAAGAGATTTCATTTGTACTTTTTTGAAATTTAAATTGTCAATCTTTTAAATTAAAGAGTTTTATTTTTTATTTTGAAAATTTAGAATTACAAATTAGGTAAGTTCATTTTTAAAATCATTAAAATATAAGGATTTCAGTTTAAATATCTTCAAGATCAAGCAGTTGTCGATTGTAACTCTTGCACAATACATATCGTTCAATTGTCATTATTTTAAAATTCAAGAGTTCTTGGTTTTGATGATTTGCAATAAAAAATCCTTTAATTTAAGTTACTTACTTTCAAAATTTCTTCTCTTTGGAAGCATAAAATCTTACATTAAAATGAAATATGCAAGTTACTGAAAGTCAATTGAAATTGAATTTAAATTAAAATTTAATTAAAGAAGAGGTAGATATTTTAATAGTCATTCAAATTTATGATTAGTTATTGTATTTGATATGACTTTTAATTGAAACATTCATTTCATTTTGATAATTACGCCTAATAATAATTATATTCAATAATAACAATAATAATTATTATTTTTCAGTAGTATTACATAAAATTATACTCACTGATTAAATTAAATTAAATGAGAACAATAATGAATTAAAATTGTCCCTGTGCAATAGGACCAAAATCGTTTACAACAAACATATATGGATAAAGAAATCTGCTTTAGAATAAAAAATACTTGTCATTGAAATCTATACTTCATATTTTAATTACAAAAATTTATTTTAATCTTAATACGCTCACGTTCTATTTAAATTGAATTTTTATAGTTTAAGTAAACTAGAATTTGAGTTGTAGAATTTTACAATTGTCCATTTAAATTTGTCTTGTTCTTATTATTTCATTCATGAAATAATGAAATATGCCACATTTTTATATAAAAATATTTTTATTTTCGGTAATTATTATAAAACTTGCAATAAAATATAATAATTGCTTAATTCTTCCACCTTTTAAGCATTATATTAATTTTTCTTATTAATTTTGTAACTACCTATTAATCACTAAGTATTAATAGACAACATAGTCATATTATAGCTATAGCTTATTTCAATAAATATTTATTAAAGAAATTTGAACAATATCATCCAAACATTTCATTCATTATACATTGTATCAATTGTGTAAAATATATAAATATTATTCAATAAAACGTTTATATTATTAAATCAAACGCAGATATATTTTTTTCTAATTGTATTTCATTTTTGGAAAGGATAATGTCTTCCAAGCCCGGCGCGGCGGGAGGTATAATGACCGTGAAGGGCTAGAAAGCAGTCGAACGACAAGATTTATTAGGGCCAGTTTGACCTAGTCTTTTGACTGCACTGGCAGCCAATGCAGCCAATGGCTGCCCTTTGGGGAGCCCTGGCCTAAGTGAACGATTTGGTCAACGTACCCGTTGAAATTTCTCAAATTTCATTTTTTGGGCCACCCTATTAGTTATATTATGCTACAAATTCTAAGTTTTGGGAAGAAGTAAATAAAAATGCTTTAACATTTAACTGCATTAGAGTTAAGTTATTTACTATATTGTATAAACATGAATATTATGAATATTAAAATTGTCAAAATTATATTCATGCTGACTGAAAATAACTGTATTATTAAATAAATTTGGATTTAGAATTTAAATATTAAACTGTTTGTCTTTTTCAATTTAAGTCATTTAAAATTGTACAATTTTCAATAAAAATCCTTGATATCTAAATAACTATAAAATAGGAAAGTTTAAAAAAGGAATTTCATATTAAGAAAATCCAAAATGATTTGTTTTTAATTTAAATAATTCTGAATTGTATAATTAAAAAAAAAAACACATTTTAATACATAAACGACTGTAAATTCAGAACACTCAAAATTGCATTTTAAAATTTAAACATTAGAGATTCTCTTTTTTGCATGAATTGTTCAAAATTTAAAATTTTTTAAGTAAAATCCTTATACGTATAATAATTAGAATGATTGCAAGGTTGAAAACGTTTAAAGAATAAAATAAATGAAACTTTATGAATTAGTAAATTTCAAATCAACACAGCGTTTAAATTTAAAAAATTTATCATTATTTTCAATTTAAGGGCATGTGATACTTAGAAAATTGTCGATTTTACTAGTTTTAGATTCCCCCGGCTTTTTTCCTAGGATAAGAAATATTTTACCTTCAAAATTTGGGAAATGATAGCGAACATGCTAACGGACGTCCCCGCACACTTTTTTGTGTGTTTTTTTATCCAAATTTTTTTGATATTGCTAACAACGTGCGTGTGTATTTCGAGGTTATGTGTGTTACAATTCACCCGAGCGTTGCTTCCAAACTACACAATATTGTTGGCTGGAAACTTTGGACTTGCAAATAAACATAGTAAATAATCTCCCGGAACACCTTGTTTGCAGCCAATCAAAAAAGTTTATTTCAACAATAATTTTCAAATTATCGGAAAGGCAGAGATGAAAAACGACGTAACCTTAAAATAATGCATATGCATACAATTTTTATTTAGTACAATCATTTTTTTGTCATTATCCCTGAAAAAAAAATCTCAGGACGTCCGTTATGATATTTTATAGCATTTCCGAATTCAGTTTTTAAAAATTTTCATTTTTGTGAAAAAAGCCGGGGACACTGTAAGTATAACATGCCCTTAAATTTCAAATCGCGCAAACCAGTATATTTTTAGTACAAAAAACGCTTTAAATTGTGAAACCTTTAGAGTTATCAGTTAAAAATTTTAAATAAAACTTTCTAGCAGGGAACCCTCAAACTCGAGACCCTCATTTCTATTCGAAACTTCACGCTAAAATTGAGAATTATGAAATAAAATAATGAATGTTTAGTATTCGTTAGCTTAATATTGTTAAATAAAATATTCAATGCAATTGTAATTCTTTATACTCACAATTTAAATCCCCTAAAAATTGTTTTGTTTATGATTCAATTCAAAACATAATTTGAAAATTAAATTAAGAAGTAGCAAAAAATTCACGTAGCCTTGAGTTTCTGTTACCTAATATTAAAAAGATAATTTTAAAATCCATAACAAATTTTTCAATATTAAAAGTTTAAAAAACTGTTAAATGGACTTAAATAATTAATGATATTGTTATATATAACAGATCCAACAAAATATATTTACAATTTTTTAGGATCTGTTAATACCAATACAAAGAATTTCCCCCTTAAATTGCGATAGCGTTTTTCAAAACTTTTCTATTAAAAATTAAAAATTACTCTTTAGTTTGAAATTATTTTCGAATAATTTAATTTTAAAAGTTTATAATTTTTAAAAATTTACATTTTGAGGTAAAAAAGACGAAAAATTTATTTTTTATCTTAGTCAAATTTGTGGCATCAACTTTAATTTTTTAGCTGTAATAAAAATGTTAAATTCTACAATTTAGGTAGCTTTGACTTTGAAACATTCAATGTACTTTAGTGGTATCAAGTTAAAAATAATTTTTGTCTAAAAGCGCTAATGCAAGTTCAATTCCTTTGAATTTTAAGCAACTAATTTTAAAAGTTTTTAATTTTTCCTATTTTCGAAATTTAATTCTGAAATAATTTTATTTACAGATTCTCGATTTGACAAAAACTCTTAAATTTTGACTGCCTAGAATTGATTTTTTAACACTTATTTTTATTATTATTAATATTTTTTAAATTATTTAGTATTATTAATGTCGAAAACATTTATTTGTAAACAATTATCGGCAATTGCTTAGTTCAAATACTTTAAATAAAACACTTTGTATTTGACACGCTCAGAGCAAAAGCGAACTAAAAAAAAAAAAGTTGCGGAAAAGAGAAGTAAAAACACACGAGAGCAAAAATGACCTAAGAATTAGCCGAGAGGTAAAACGACACAAGAATGAAGGGAGAAGATTCCCCCCACTTTGCTGCTGCGAAGACCAGCCTCGTGTAAAGCCGAAAATGCGCGAACATGAACCGAGCTCGCCCGACTTCACAAATGACGATCTAATCAGCTGCTCCCAGAGCTGCCAGACCGAGTCTAAGATTTATTCCCACCGTATGTCTTCTATTAATATTTCTATCTACATTTGAAAGAAATTACAGAAACTGGCAATTTTGATGTTTTGCGTGATTCTTTATTTCATGCATGAGTCGATTTTGAGGTTATGTTTTTCAGGTGTATATAATATGAATATTATTACTATTTTACATATATATTATTAATGTTAATGTTATAATTATAAAATTTTATATTCATATTAATGACTGGTTGACTATCTTTTAATAGAAATTGTTCAACTCTCAACTAAAACAATTAGTTTTATGCAAAAAAAAGTAAATTTGAAATAAAATACGTTAATTTGAAAAAAATTTGTTTCAATTTTTAACAAAAAGTTCAATTTTCATCCAAAAAGATGAATTATAAACTAAAAAAAAGCATTTTTAATAAAATACATGAATTTTACACAAAAAAAAAATATTTTCCACCAAGCCTAATTTTCTATACAAAAAATTAATGTTTAATTATTGTTAAATGTTCGACAAAAAGGATTAATTTTCTTGTGGTTAAAAAAATTTTTTTTCAAAGAAAAGCAAAAATAATTTTGTACAAAATAGTTAAAAATCCACAAATATTTAAAAATCCTTTAGAATCTCTTGAAATTTTTTAAAGCTCTTGAAAATTCCTTGCAATTTTAAAAATACCCTAAAATATTTTCAAATCCTTTAAAATGTTATACTAAATTATTAAAATCAATGAAAAATTCCTTGGAATCTATTATCATTTGGAACATTTTTAAATACATATTGCAATTCCTTCCAAATATTTTGACATACCTTGAACTTTTTTAAAAATATTTTTAAAGTACTTTTGAATTTTTTCAAATAACCCTTCTAAAAAATTTTAATTTTTTGAAATTCGAATCAAATCCTTCAATTTTCAATGAAAAGAGAAATCAATTTTCAACTAGAAAAGATAAATTTTTAACAAAAATTTATACAATTAAATTCTCAGTTAAGTTTTTGTTCAGGTCAAAAACAATCATATTCTCAACAAAATAGTTGGATGATCAATAAAAAAAATTATTTTTTAACGTCAAATATAAATTTTAGACCATAAATGAAACAATTAAATTTTCAATTTAAAAAATCAGTTTTTAAAATTGATCTTTTTTTGGTAAAAATTTATTCTTCTTGTTTAAAGTTCATTTATTTTAATTAAGAATTCATTTCGTTCGTTAAAAATCCACCTTTTTAGTAAAAATTCTTTTCTGTTGATATAATATGATTTGTTTAGATAAAGATTAAACATTCCATTTTCCGTTAAAAATTTATCACTTTAGTACAAAATTCAATTACATGGTGAAAATATTTTCCTCTTCGTAACAAATGTAATGATTCTATGGTACCTCAGGATTTTAAAACCAGAATAAATTTGAGGAGCAGCTGATTAGATCATCATTCGTGAAGTCGGGCGAGCTCGGTTCATGTTCGCGCATTTTCGGCTTTACACGAGGCTGGTCTTCGCAGCAGCAAAGTGGGGGAAATCTTCTCCCTTCATTCTTGTGTCGTTTTACCT
>NC_046664.1:95893343-95903144 GCF_010883055.1 Belonocnema kinseyi
AGGTTCCGCACAGAAAACATAAACCAAGAGTGCGCAAAGATGTGTAGCCATCGAGGCTAAAGAACATAATAGGTATCATAAAATTTCTACCTACTCTTCCGATGAATTGGAACTACACATACACGTCACATACGCACCGCGCATGTGGGTGACCTGGGTACCTGGGTAAGATTATATGTCAGTAATTTCACGATCACCAGGAAACTGTACAGCAGGGCTCACCAGAAGGCAGTCATTGACTGCATTGACTGCCAGTGGCAGCCAAGAGACTAGGTCAAACAGGTCCTAATAAATCTTGTCGTTCGACTGGTTCTTAGCCCTTCACGGTCATTATAGAGTAGAGTTTACACTCTTCAAAATAAAGATGAACTGATTTTTGCGGCCGTCGTTTTTCTTTATTCTTTCTGAATTTTAATTAAAAACTCTCCAAATTTTTCCACCTTTTTAAAGCTTTCATTTGAGGTTTAATTTGCAGACAAATTTCATTCACTTTGTAAATTAAACATGAAATTGGAAATGAATTGTACTGTAAATTCGAGTACAAAAGTTCAGACCCCCCGGCGTGAATGACGGCGAGACGTAATTTACCGTGACCGTAACCCTTCGCTTGATTCCTGGAAAACGAAGAAAAAAATGACAGAAAAACTTGGTGGCAGTCATACACTTGTCGTGGCAGTCAGCACCTGCTTGAAGTGGCGAACCTTGTTGTACAGGAACCTACATTAGACCCTTGTTACTTTTCCATAAAGGAGTCATACGTCAGAACCCACATAGGAACCTCATAGGATCATGTGCAAGTTCATACAAAGATCCTAAGGATTCTATACAAGAATTTTCAACAGGGAGTCGCGAGATGTATTTTTAAAAGGTTATAAAAAAGGTTAGGAAATTAGAATCTTTATTTTTCTGTTTTTCTGATTTATCTTTCTGTGTGAAACTTTAGGATAGCGGCTTCTCCCGTATAACCCTTTAATGTAAAAAATATCGAAAACTTGTTATCATTTGCTGAATTCTAACTGAAAAAGATGGGAGAAGCGCATTTTTAAGCCACATTATGATTTTCTTTACGAAAAAAGAAGCTGAAATGCATCTTGCATACCTCACTGAAATCACTATATTATGGTGCTCCCCTACCGAAATGAATCTCTGAGTATATTCTAAAAATTCTCTAGGGTCAGAGAAGCTCAGAGAATTTCTCCGCAGGCACTCAGGTAGATATATTCAAAGGTCCAAGTAGTTCTTTTAAATGTTTTAAAGGCTTTAAAATGTCTTTTCCGAAATGGAAATAGAAATACGATCATAAATAAAAAGCAGGGAGGCTGAAATTGAAATAAGAATTCGATCATAAATAACAAGCAGAGGGGCTATATCAATAGAGTAGCCCAGCGATTCCCAAACTAGTGCCGCCGGCCGATGAGGCTGCTGCCGGCAGGGGAATGCCACCCCGGGCCGGGCAGCCCCCGAGGGGGAAGCCAGCCCGGGCCCAGCCACATGGCAGCCCCTCCGCTATGAGGACCCTTTCATTGTCATGAGATTTAAGGCTGTTTTAATAACTAAAATCCTAAAGATATGGCTCAATTCAATTCTAATTATCTGAATCATTTTCCTGATGTAATTTTAAGAATATTGAAAAAAAGTTGATGAAAATCGGTTAAAATTTCGAATAATTAAGCATATCTTTAAGAACATGCAAAATTACAAGAAATTTCAACTGGCATTGAAGATATTAACAGATTTTCATCAACTTTATTTTCATTTGCTTAAAATTAGATTAGGAAATTGATTCAACTAATTAAAACTTAATTTATTAACATTTTAACACATTTTAATTTTTCTCAACCGGTTCTAATTCTCTCGCGTGAAGTTTGGGAATCGCTGCAGTAGCCGACACTCAAGGGTCCTTCGTTAAGCTTTCGGTTTAAAATTTAGAAGTAGATTTTTTAAATTTCATAGTTAACAGCCTAAAACATAATAATTCGGAATCTACGGGTTTCGATGATTTCAGATATGTAACTTTTTTTAATGCTTGAAATTGGAATTAATATGACGTTCCTCGTAAATGGAATGAGATACGCCAAAAAAAGACAACATTTTTGAATTCAACTAGAAAATGGTATATTAGCATAAAAGTTATAATTATAAATAAGTATAATGAGAAAATTCACTTAATTAAAAAAAAAATGTTAATAATTTGAAGAGAAATTTGAAAAGGGAGAGTCGGATTAGCGACGGCCAACTACTGGAAATAACTCTGCCCGCCCGGCACGTGACGAATACAAAAGGAACATTATATTACCGTCGCACCACTCTTAAAAGGGGCATTTTCGATTTCATCGCGGTGTAACTGCTCGTCTTACCCTCTCCACTCGACTTCTCCTCACGTCCCTGACTGAGCGAGATTGCTGCCCCGGCCTTTGCTAGCGGGGGGGCCCTTTGTCCTAATCAGGCATAAAATGCCATACATAAAAATGTTAGTTTTGCAATCAGTAAATTAAAAATATCATATTCAGAATCTATGTTTTTTTGCGATTCCAAAGACATGTAACTTGCAATAAAAATATTGAAATTAGACTAAGTTATGGCAGATATTAGTTTGTTTTGACCCTGAACAGATAGCATTATGGAATTTTCCGTAGAATAGTTGAAAATGCATCAGTTTATTTGGTAGAAAATTCGCCTGTTGACAATTTAATACTCATCCGGTGGAAGTAATGCTCTTATATTTTCCATATTATAATCAACTATAATAAGTATATTCATTTTAATTCTATTCCCTGGAAAGTGAAGTTTAATTTCCTTTTAATAAATTGCCCTTGTGCTTAATACACTAATGTGGCCCTTATTTTTCAAAATCCTTTTTTTTCAACCCCTAGTTCTGTTCGATTGCCCAAGAATTGACCATCATTTTTAATATTATAAAATTATTGTGTATGCCTATATGTGTATATGCATACTAAATAACTTATATTGTGTACTGTTTTGTTAAGGATTCGTCATTCTGGTTTAAAAATTCAAGTACTTGGTTTCAAGTATAATATTCTTCTAGGCAGTTGGGTAAAAATCCGTATATTCTATTAAATTGTCAACAGGTGAATTTTTTACCAAATAAGCTGATGCATTTTCAACTATTCTACGGAAAATTCCATAATACTATCTAGTCAGGGTCAAAGCAAACTAAAAGCTGCCATAACTTAATCTAATTTAAATATTTTAATTGCAAGTTACATATCGTTGGAATCAAAAAAAAAAAAAATACAGATTCTGAATATGATATTTTTAATTTGCTGATTGCAAAACTGTAACATTTTTATGTATGGCATTTTATGCCTCATTAGGACAAAGGGGCCCCCCGCTGGCAAAGCCCGGTGCAGCAATCTCGCTCAGTCAGGGACGTGAGGAGAAGTCGAGTGGAGAGGTAAGGCGAGCGGGCAGTCGTCATTTCCTCCACGGCCACCTGCGTACTCTTACCCTTCCAGTGTGCAGCGACACTATCCCTCGCTGGATTCGAAGATGCTCCAGGCCCACGACGCTACGTCCCTTTTGGAGATAATCCCTTTGTCTACCAACTTATATCTATTCCTATTTAAAGAATATCAGTATGTCCAAGAAAATCATTGAAATATACATAATTAGATTATTTCCAATCTAATAATGTATAAATATGATATATGCACATTTTATGAACGAAAAATTAAACAATTTTCCATTTTTGGTCAATTATACACACAATACAATACAATTATAAATAAAAAATAAAAAAAAAACAATACATACAATTTTCCACTTTTCAAGTTATCGTGGATTAATAATTGATTCAAGTTAACAAAATTAAGCGTTTGAACAACTTATTATTATTTATAAAAATATTCTCTTACAGTGATTCTCGTATGTTGCAGTTTTTTCTAAATAATTTCACTTTTGATCCACTTTTAAATTGTAGTGGGATAATAATTAATTTAAGTTAATAAGCGTAAAATTCATTTTCAATTCCAATTTCATTTTTAATATACAAAGTGAATTAAATTTGTCTGCAAATTAAACCGCAAATGAAAGCTTTAAAAAGGTGGAAAAATTTGGAGAGTTTTTAATTAAAATTCAGAAAGAATAAAGAAAAACGACGGCCGTAAAAATCAGTTCATCTTTATTTTGAAGAGTGTAAACTCTACTCTATAATGACCGTGAAGGGCTAGGAACCAGTCGAACGACAAGATTTATTAGGACCAGTTTGATCTAGTCTCTTGGCTGCCACTGGCAGTCAATGCAGTCAATGACTGCCTTCTGGTGAGCCCTGGGTTACAGGCAGATACGTAACTAACATTGCGGCCAGTTTTTTTAAATATTATATAATAAAAATTCCTCGAAATTGCTCTTCCTCCACTTTTTTCATTTATAATTCATCAAATAATAAGTTTTTTTTATGTTAAATGGTCATACAGGAGAAGCCGCTATTCTAAAGTTTTACCAAACGTTATATGAAATAGTTTCATGTTTGCGTAGATTTATTAGCCACTCCGTAATTTTGTTGTCAAAGTAAGAGAATTAAATTTTCAAATATACAAAATTTCGAGAAATATTATAAATTAATCACTTCTTATAAAAATGGTAATCAATAAAAATAAAACACATCAAATGTTTTCTTAAGTTTTTCTAAACGAAGATTAGCTTATAAATGTCATAAGACGTTATGCTTTCTAACCAAATTTAATTTAACTAGCACTACGAGGTAAAGTTGTAAAACAATAAAATAAATTAAGTTTTATAATATGTATAAGGTAAATGTACCAGTCTTCGTTAATGCATGGGTTGTCGGCAGATAGGCAGTATTTCAAATATAGTAAGCTTTTGTGTTCTTCGTGCTCACCAAAAATGTTTTTTCCTAAACGCTATTGCCGATCACTCACACATCGAAGTGCCGATAACCCATGCTTTCTCGTATTTATAACTTCGAACTTCTTATAATGTCCATTCTAATAGGATATGTTACAAGTAATAAATAATTTACCTTTTCAATAGTACGCTTCATTCGATAAATCCCATTTATTAAGCTTTAAATATATAGCATTTGAAATCTGAAATTCGCCTTAAGCTTCCGATAACTGGCACACTTACCTTATCGATAGGTATAGAATCCAAGCAAGACGTTGAATAAATAGTACCGCATTTTGTACCTTATTGAAACTGTTGCGTCAGAATTTAATTTCCTGATTTCCTGCTTTCAATTGCATAAAAGATTATGGACAAAGATTGATACACTACTGACACATTCTAACACTTTTGCAAATAAATAGGGGTTTCCCCTAAAACATATTATTTGACTTATTTAAAAGAAGAATAGTTCACTATTTCAAGAAGAAAACGCTATATACAACTTACACACATTATATTTATGCGCATGTATATATGTATATGCATGTCATTCACGCGGCTGCACGTTGAATTGAAAATGTTTTGGCCAACCTTCTCTCCATGATCCAAGAAGCTACGGTCTCGCCTCGCGCAATTAAAAAAAAAAGTGAACCAATCAAATGCACCGTAGAGATTCGTAAAGTGACCTCCATTTTTAAAAGGACGTTAGGTGGGTGTTTAAACCGTGTTTAACGCTGCATGTGCGAATTGCAGAAAAACTCGAAAACAGTCTTATAAATAATCGTATAAAGCTAAACTGAAAATCAGAAACATGTCCCTTATATTTATAAATAATATCAAAACGGAAAAAGTGTGCTATTAAAAAATTGTAAGTACTTTGCGACATATTTGTAGAATTATAATTCCGTACTATGCACACGGCTGATTTTGGAAATAACGAAGAAAGTATACAAATTTGCTTGTAGTATGTTTTTATTACTGAACTTATTATAAATCATTTGCAGTAATTGTATAAAGTCTGCTAAAGTAAAGTTTTTATTATTTTAACTATTATAAAAATTAATCATAAATGATTAAAAATAAAATCATTAATTATAATAATGAAGAATTATTTTGATTATTATAATAATATAATACAATATAATAATGCAATACGAGATATATTTTTATGATCATCAATTTTTATAAAATTTATGAATTACTGTACTGGATCCCCATTAAGCGTATTATTTCAATTTTTGTAATTTTAGGACATTTTACAAGTACTACTTCTCTTCTTAAGTATTTTTAAATAACTGAGATGAAAAAATTGAATTTACTTGAAGTAAAATACCAGTTTCATCCTGACCTAAAACTTAAATTTTTTTAAATTTTATCATTTTTTAAAGATGTTTTTGTGATGTAACCAGTTTGGTTTTTATTCGCAAAAATAATTTATTTCAGGCAGTGTGTAATTTAATTTACAAATAATCCCATTTAATTATTTTCAAAACCAAACAAGTGATAAACAGTTTGTTACACCGCGACACCATCACAAAAAATTTCATTTTTTCCGAACTGAATAACTTTTTTGAGTGAAAAATTTTCTATTCTCACTCGAGTCTAAATGTCTTGAAATATCATGGGAGGTGTTTTTATACTTTTTTTTAAACTAAAAATTGAATTTTTTATCTCAATCCGAAGCCGTATGCGCTCCAATTTTAGATTAGTGTAAGTTTCAGATTTCCAAGTTTCACATATAGTGTCTCTAAGCTGGAAGCGCCAGTAGTGTAGTTAGTTGCTTATTTGATGCAAATTTTTCCTGCAAAAATTTGTTACTAAATTCTACGTCTGCTGTGTGCAATAATTTCTATTATATATCTCGACATTGAAACGACGAACGTTTTTAAATTTCTCCAAAAATCTGCAGATATTGTTAGTTTCAATAAGAAATTTATGCGAATAATATTATTGTTCTGTAAATCGAGAATAGGCTGTATAATACTTACCTTATTCATACGATTCTACGTAATGCGCTATTTGCATATATTTTTTGCGCGTTACAACACAACAATCTATGTAAATAAATCAATAAATAATACATTTTTTAACTTGAAAAATTTTTATCAATTATTATCAGCGAGTTCACGGCGGCATCCTTCTATCACTTTTAACAGTTTTCCTATTATGAAGCCAAGTAAGACATGTCAAGAAACAATTACAATATAAAGAACAAAAATCGCATTTTTATTCTAATTTAAAATTCCCTCCAAGAGCAGCAGCTTTATCGACAGTACACTTGCTTGGCAGTACGATCAAGTAACGTTGATCGATCAGCGGGGAAATATTCTGAGTCCATTTTCAAAAGCTCAATACCGAATTATCATTGACCGCTGGTACGTTTTGAGTGTGTCATGGATTTCGCCATTTTTGTGCGCACCGTTTAGACGTAAGTTGCGAAAGAAAAATCGAAGACCAGGTTTGGCCACGTGACCCTCTCATCACATGGCCTTAAGGGCATGTGACACAGCTAAATACCTATATTACCTACCTCACTTTTTCAGTTCACTGAATGTTTTTTTGAACCTAAGAACTTTTTTTGTAAATAAAATATCGAACTGAAACTTTGGAAAATGATATTAGAGTATAATAAAGTACGTTTAGGTACTGAATTTTGGTAGGAACTTCACTGAAAATTATTTTATCTTTTTTGAACCTCGACATTTTTTGAACGTTCGAATTCCATTGGCATCAGCCGGTAACGTTGTACATGAAAATACGAACTCTGGTGGCCACTAGACGAGGCTCTAGAGGGTTCGTATTTTCGTGTACAACGTTACCGACTGATGTCGATGGAATTGATAGTTGAAATTTTTTTACATCTTTTATTATTAAGCTTTGTACTCAAACGTAGTTTTCTTTCAGCTCTTGCATTTTTCAAACTTTGAGATCGATATTTTATGTATAAAAAAAGTTCGAACTTTCAAAAAATGTCGAGGTTCAGAAAAAAGATGAAATAATTTTCAGTGAAGTTCCTACCAAAATGCAGTACCTAAACGTACTTTATTGTACTCTAATACATTTTCCAAAGTTTCATCTCGATATTTTATTTACAAAAAAAGTTCTTAGGTTCAAAAAAACATTCAGTGAACAGAAAAAGTGAGGTCGGTAATATAGGTATTTAGCTGTGTCACATGCCCTTAAATCAGGAATATTTCAGCTTTTGAGTATGCGCGACGGAATAATAAGGAGACCTAACTCCGTTTTCCCACTTGACAATAGAAACATTACCGTAAATGGTATGCACATTACAGGAAGATCTTAAATTTTCGTGCGTAGGTGCGCAGTTGTCCTCTTCCTATACATGGAAAACTTTGCGAGTGAAAAAGTTAGTCAAATTGACGTAAGCTAGAGAGGTTCTGTTCGTTTGTTTTGATGCAGGTGGCAAATTTTTTTTTGTTCTAAGCCATGAGGTGTCAAAAGCTGGGCTGTGGTGGAAGTTACACGCCGATTTTTCTATTTCGGGAAGGACATTTTAAAGCCTTTAAAATATTTAAACGAACCTTTAAATATATCTACGTGAGTGCCTGCGGAGAATTTCTCAGAGCTTTTCAGTGCCTTGAGAATCTTTAGCATATACTCTTGAGATATCTATCGGTAGGGCGCTTCATTATAATATCACATTATTTGCAATTATCCGTGCTGATTAACTTGTATGCATATTTATAAATGCGTAATTTACCAATTTCTAAACTAAGTCACCTCATAATAACTTTTAATGAAATTATAATATTGTTCATGTTTATATGTTTCGAAAAACTGTAAGCTTTTCAAGCAAGTTATATTACTTCCATTATTGATTTATCATATTACCTATACTTTTCCTTCTCAAAATCTATTTACACGTTTTTCAAACAAGTATCGAAAATTGTTAAATCTTCTTTCTTCGTAACTTTTGTCGTTTTTCCACAAATTTTTTATTTTAATTTTTTTATTTTCAATGTTTTTTTCACGAATTAAACAAAAACTACGCGCCTATCCAGAAGTGAATGTTAACGAATTTGTAGATCTTTTTCGAGAGCACTATGAATAGCCGTACATAAAAATTTTAAATATAAAAAAATAGTCCCAGAAATTTTTAAAATGCTCATCGTAAAAACTTGAATTTCGGATTCAGGAGGTCTCAAAACGTAGAGATCCGTTAAAAAACTGTGTTGTCAAATTTAGGACAATTCTATGCTTTCTCAATCATAAATGATGAGAATGTAAAAAATGAAGAAAGAAAAAACGTAAAATACAAAGTTGTTTTTTAACAACTTTTTAGTCCGCAAGGATCCTCTAGGGCAGGATGCGACAAACCATGTGCCTAATACGGATTGGTCGATCTAAGTTTACTAGAGACTTCCGGTCAGGTTAGGTGGGGGTAGTGGGAGGCAGCTGTCCGTCGGTTCAGTGTGTAAATATGTGTGTGTATGACACCTTGCATTCAGTCTGACGTTGAAAGTACGATCGTGCTCAGGGAGTCTGACGTCACTTCATGTCCAGTTTTCACAGGTCCGTGGAGGGGGAACACTGTCGCATCCTTCCCTAGACTCCTAGAGGATCCTTAGTAATTGAAATAAACCAAGTTTTTATAGCTAAAATTGACAATTATGATGAGTTTCATTTTTCTAATAAAATGTAAAAATAAGAGATAAAATAGCCAACCCTGAATTGAGTATTTCAGAAACTGTCAAGTTTTTACAGAAAAGTCGTTTAGTCAGTCGTAGTGTTTTTTTTACTTTTATACGGTGTTGATGTCCTGTGTCGCGCAAGCAAAGAAAATATTTGTCTGTAAGTGAAATAAATAATTTTGTCTGCTCTTATACAATGTAAATATTGTTTTTAAGGTGAAATTTTAAATGTGTGCAAGAACCGTCAGCTTACAGCAAACTAACCTGCAAAATACAATGTATA
>NC_046664.1:95903244-95932758 GCF_010883055.1 Belonocnema kinseyi
GTGACTTTATGGTTTTCTCAAAAAATATTCATTTATTCCTCAATATTCATGTTGTCCCCTTCAAAGTAATCCCCTTCAGATAATATACACTTGTGCCAACGCTTTTTCCAATCATCGAAGCGAATCATTTTGTGGTATAGCCTTGAGTTCTTTCAGCGGTGCAGTTTTTATCTCCTCAATCGCTGAAAATCGATGTCCTTTCATGGGTCTCTTCAGTTTTGGGAAAAGAAGTCACTGGGGGCCAAATCCGGTAAATATGGAGGCTGAGGCATGACTGTGGTGCTGTTTTTGGTCAGCAAATCTTTCACAAGCAACAATGAATGAGCAGGTGCATTATCGTGATGCAAAAGGCATGAATTGTTTTTCCAAAGTTCCGGACATTTTTTGCGTATCGCCTGTCGCAAACGGCATGGCATGAGCCTACCGATATGCCAACATCTTCAGCAACTTCTCTGATGGCAATTCGGCGATTTTTTAACACCATTTCTTCCACTGCTTGAACGTTTTCATCTGTTGTTGACGTGCTAGGACGTCCAGGGCGAGGTTCGTCTTCGACATCCTCTCGGCCTTCTTGGAATAGCTTGTACCACTTATACACATTTTTCTTACTCAGAGTAGACTCAACGTACGCAACTGTCAACATTTCAAGAGTTTTAGAGCACTGGATTTCATTTTTCACACAAAATTTAATGCAAACTCTTTGCTCCATTTTTTTCGAAAGAAGAAAATCGCCGAGCACACCAAACCCTTCTAACCTTTTACGCCTCTGCCAGAAAAACAACACGAGCTATATAGTCAACACTGTGAACATATCATCGTGACAAATCTGCCAACACAACAAAACAAAAAATTTAAAACTTGAATGTACGTAGCCCGCGAAAATTGAAAACTCACCTTACTTTTTGAACACACCTCGTATATATATATATTCAATATTTTTCCCATTCCTCTAACTTACTCATTCGAGTACTGTGAAAATATTTCCGTACATTATCCACTCTATTCCATTAATTTTGCACAAAGTTGACGATTCCTATACGAATTTGACATTTCACCTTTAAAAAAAATATTTACATTGTACAAGAGCATTAAAACTGATTTATTTCACTTAAAGCAATATATTTTCTTTGATTGCGCGACACAGGACATCAACACCAGATAAGAATAAAAAACACTATGACTGACAAAATGACTTTTCTGGAAACACTTGACAATTTCTTAAATACTTAATTCAGAGCTGAGTATTTTATCTCTTATTTTTACATTATGTTGAAAAAATAATGGACATAGGAAACAAGGGACTAGGCATGCCATTGTGGGGGTGATGCAATGAGGGGGGAGGTTTGGCACGTTTTGATGTCCCGCGACAAACATGGCAGCGCCCACATGTTTATATTTTCATGCACAGTTTGTCGGCAAAAATGCTCGTGCGCATAATCAAATGTCACATCGTAAGATGGCGGCTCTCCCCACTCATGGAATTCTCTCCCCTCCTGTGGATTCAACCCCGCTCGCCCAAGTTAGGATGGCATGCCTAGACCCGTGTTTCCTATGTCCATGGAACAATTTAACTCATTATCATAATTGTCAATTTTAAGTATAAAAACTTGGTTTATGTAATTTTAAAAATGTTTTAATATTTAAAATTCCCGCGCGAATTTAAGATTTTCCACAGACGGAAAAACCAAGGTGTGAACGGTCTCGGGCGCTGTCTGCCTGCACCGGGCAGGCACGCAGAGGTGTGACGGTACCCTTATTAGTCCGTACCTTTCAGCACCGCCAGACGGATTTTTCCGGCTCGAACGTTTCGAATCCATCGAGTTTCCTATCTACAGTTAAATTCAGACCGGCCATCTTTCTTCTGCCGAAATCTTTTCTTTTCTTGTTCTTTTAATCGCGTATCATAATGGCGGAGGTATGTTTATTCAAAATTTGTTAAATAATCCATAAATATTTGTTGCATCTCCACAATTTTCTTATTCTTCTCTTTACGATTTGTTTTTTTATATCATCGCACGTCGTCGGAAGAGAAAAGATTTTTCGTAAATCCCAAATTTCGTGTTTGTTTTGAGGTTAGTTGTTCACAATGTCACTTTTCCAATTCAGGTTGACGAAACTCTTAAGAAGAAAAGGACCTTCAGGAAGTTCACCTTTCGAGGTGTTGACCTGGATCAACTCCTGGACATGCCCAAGTAAGTCTAAATTTTTCAAATATACCTGTTTATTTTGAATGCCCTTATAAGAGTTACAAGTAACACTGTCAAAAATCTGTTACATCAAGTCGATCTTTCTTACATTTTTGAAAAATATTTCTTCTCTTATAATCCCCCAAAATTCTTTATTTATTACCTGAACTACCAATCATTTTTAAGATATTTAATATGGTATGTGTTCTGTATTGTGTTTCATTCATTTAAGTTTAGAAACAAATTAAAATTTCATTTAAAGGAAAGATTGAAATACTTTTCTACTTTAAGAAATAATAATTATAGTCTTGTTAAAGTAAAACCCTGTAGAATTCAAATTTTAAAGTATTGGATTATAAATCATTTTTATTGATCATCCAGTGTAAAGTTTATAGAAATTCTGATTTTATGGCAGCTCAAATTTTAAATAAATTCATGATCGAAACAAATGAAAGTGTACAGTATTTAAATGTAGCAGTGATTTCATTTTTAATGCTTGCAGTTTAATAATGCCTTAAATTCTGCGCAGTCAGTTTTAATGGGTAAACTAAAAAAATCCATGTTTCGCCCATTCGATTTCAAGAGCAGTATATTTTGCATTTTCAACAAATATTTAGAAATAACTCTGGTTAATTTACAGGCACAAACATATATGGTTTTAAGCAAGACTGAACATTATTTTTAAATGCTGAGCATGTGTATCATATATTTGGGTGATTCCAGAATAGATCGTCTGATACTTAGCGATCTATTAAAAAAATTGGCCTACACCAACATTAAAAAGGCTCTTTATTTAAGTGAATGTACAAAGATATGACATGTATTGTCGTTATGTACACCCCCAATACTAAAACTTGATAGAACCTTGCTTGGTTATTTATTTTTTCATTTTCAAAATCGTGCGTGATTAACCCCAAATTAATATTCGCGATGCGTAAAAAGAATAGAACTGATGTTAGTCCCTTAAATTAGGTTCTACTCTTCTGAATTAAAATATTTGTTAATATGGGAATTTTGTTATAAGTTATATATTCTGTTTAATTAATTGTTTCAAGGAAAACTGATTTGATGTTTAAGTAGAAATTGCGTAAAGTAGGGACTTGTAGTTTTAATTGCAGAAAGTCAAAATATCACTAAATTAATATTTCAATAGATTGTTTTAGAAATCTTTTTTAAAATATTTTTTAATTGAGAAAAGAACAACCTAATTTGAGAACTTCAGTTCTATTTTTTTACGTATCGGGAAGGTTGAGATGGGGTTAATCTTGCACGATTTTTGAAGTGAAATAAATAAACAACCAAGCAAGGTTCTATTAAGGGAATGTGATACTTACAGTTTCCCAGCTTTTTTTCCACAAAAATGAAAATGTTTAAAAACTGAATTCGGAGATGGTATAAAATATCATAACGAACGTCCCCGGACTCTTGTTCAGGGATAATAACAAAAAAATGTATTGTGCTAACTAAAAATGTTATGCATTATTTTGAGGTTACGTCGTTTTTCATCTCTGCCTTTCCGATAATCTGGAAATTATTTATATAATAAACTTTTTTGATTGCCTGCAAACAAAGTTAGTTCCGGGAGATTAGTTACTATATGTTTATTTGTTAGTCCAAAGTCTTCGGCCAAAAATATTGTGTAGTTTGGAAGTAACGCTCGGGTGAATTGTAACACACACAACCTCGAAATATACACGCACGTTGTTAGCAATATAAAAAATTTTTTGATAAAAAAATACAAACTGTCTGGGGACGTCCGTTAGCGTGTTCGCTATCATTTCCCAGATTTTGAAGGCAAAATATTTCTTATCCTAGGAAAAAAGCCGGGGAATCTAACACTGAAAAAATCGATACTATTTCCTAAGCGCTATGCAAATTAATCACATTTTGCTAAATTAAAACTTTTTTGAATTAACCTACAAAAAACGTGTGTGGGGACGTTCGTTAGCATGTTTGCTATCATTTCCCAAATTTTTAAGAAAAAATATTTATTATTCTAGAAAAAAAGCCGGGGGAACCTAAAACTGGTAAAATCGACCATTTTTTAAGTCTCACATGCCCTTAAGTTTTCGTATCAGGGGTGTAGATAACGACAATATATGTCAAATTTTGCAAGTTTGATTTATTTTCATTTTTCTCCTTAGAAGATATGAAGAAAAGAAAAAGGCCAATTGGAAGAATGTTAAAGTTTTTATAACATATTTTGTTACCCTTTTTCAATATTAAAGACAATATTTTTATTAATGAATATTGATATCTCGTGAAAATATAATTCTGGAGTTGTAATATTTAAGATCATTAATTTTTTTTGTAAACTCATTTACATAAAGAGCATTCTCTAATGTGGTGCATGCGTCAATTCCACCCAACGCATCGACATTTACAGACGATTTTTGTTAGAGGGACAATATATCAGTTTACATAAATAGAAAGAACCATGTTAATAACACTCAGGAACTATATATATAGTATATATATTTACATTAACATACATTTTTTCGTTTTGTTGAAAATAGGTGGCAACGGCTATAAAGACTATCTATTCTGGAATATAATTTGACCATTTCATTAATTGTACTAGTCAAAAGTGCACATCAAAAACACTCCTTATTTATCAATCTTTCTTTTTAAGCTTCAGTAATTAAATGTTAAAATGTGAAGTTTTGAGTTTAATTACTTCAATTCAATATTAATTAAAAACGATACATTTTATTCTAGATTTGGTACTTTATACTATATCTTACATTTCCAAGTAGGCCCAAGGGGCCCCGAAAAAGGGTGCACATTTTTTAGATAGAAAATAAACCAAATATAATTCTAAATTGAATTTTTCATTTCATATTTATTGAATCTTCCATCATAATACAATTTTGATGTTTATAATAATTGATTGATTAACGAAAAATTGTTATGATTTTTCAAATGTCATTAAGTTCTAAACTCGTTAAAACGATCAAAAAACAGATTTTTTTGGGCCATAATTTAAATGAATTATTTTTTTAAACATGAGGCAATTTAAAAATGAAAATGTAGGCAGCGCCAATAAAATAATTTTTCTTTTTCAGTGAGCAGTTGATGGAGTTGATGCATGCACGTGCACGTAGGCGTTTCTCTCATGGATTGAAGCGTAAACCAATGGCATTGGTTAAAAAATTGCGTAAGGCGAAAAAAGAGGCTCCTCAAAATGAGAAGCCAGAAATCGTCAAAACTCATCTGCGTAACATGATCATCGTTCCCGAGATGGTCGGATCCATTGTCGGAGTTTACAATGGAAAAACTTTCAACCAGGTGGAAATCAAACCAGAAATGATTGGACATTATCTTGGCGAATTCTCCGTCACGTATAAACCAGTAAAGCACGGTAGACCCGGTATCGGTGCTACCCACTCTTCCCGTTTTATTCCTCTGAAGTAATTTATCGTACTTGGTTAATAAAAAAGAGACAAAAGTATTTTTGATCACGTTTTTATTCCTATTTCGTTAATATACCCCACTTTTAATTAATTTATTTAAAAAACTATTTGCGCTTCAAGAATTTTATTAGTGTCAGAATTAGTTTTTTTTTTTAATTTTTTTCGGAGATATGAGGGTGTAAAATCCCGACTAGTTGTGAACATTTAGTATTTTCTTAAACTAATCAAACATTAATGCATGGTAATAGTAATATTTTTCATTTAGACAAAAGATTTTTTTAAAAAATGATAATCGTCCGCTTCTGAATTTATTGGCGTGGTGGAGAAAAATCTAGTTTTTTTGTTATTTGCCACGCGATGTCTCTTTCAGAAGTTTCGCCTCAATTGTTCAAACAAACATTATTTTCTTGAACAATTTGTTTAATTAAATTATGAATGGGTTCTTTATTCTTGTGCGCTAATAAGGTAATATGTATTTGTGTTCGTAACTTAGTGGAATTTTTTTTTAGTAATCGGCTTATGGCTTCTTTATAATAAACGACATAGTCTAAAGGGATTATAAAAAACTAGATTTTCCTCCACTTTTGAAATGAAAAGACAATTAAGTTATTATAATTGTTTAAAAATTTAATTTAATTTGGAATAAAAACAGGTATTCAGGGATGTTACACGACCTGAAAGACCTGGAAAATAAAACAAATGGCTGGAAAAGACATGGAGTTTTGAAGAAAAAAAATGTCTGGAACTTTTTTTATCGTCTATTTATTAAAAGTCCTAATAATTTTGTATTTTATAGCTAATTCCATATTTAAGAATTGGGAAAGAAAACTTAAGGAAAATGCAAATATGAGACAAGGCGTAAGAATGAAATAAATTTGAATGGAAGATTCAATGAAAAAAGCAAAAAGAACTGGAAGATATAGAAGAAGAAATTCGTGAACTGATTAAATTCTAATATAGACAACTTCATTATTTCTTGTGACCTAAACGTTTTATTTAAACCTTGTTAAAAAGTGTTAGTTCTTTTTAAAAAGAAATTAACAATTTTTATATTGTTTCCAATTTTTTTGAAAAGAATTTAATATAGGTTATGCCAATTGCTAAAATTAATAAAATAAGTAGATTAATAAAAGTTACTTAATATAGAAAAATTTGAAAGAAAAAAGTATTTCCCTTAAAAATTAAGTTAAACATTTTTATTAAATTATTTACGATTATCATAATGTAAAAGGTGATAATTTTATATGTATAAAAATTTAATAAATGCATTTTGAAGATACTTTGAAAATAAAAACCATAAAATAAGACAAAATTCAAATAGGGGACCTCTAAATCATATCTGGATACGATTATTTTTGTTGGAAATTTTTTTGGCTTAATAGGTACAACCTAGGCTAGTGTGTTTGTTCAGATTCGAAAATAATTTCTTTTTATTATCCTAATATCCATATTATAAACGGATACCCAATTTTACATATATCTTACGGTTTATGAAATATTTATTGATAATAACGGCAACTCTCTCCAGGAGCCCATGGGACGTTCGGTATATAATCCCTATTCGTGAATATTTTTAGAATTTTTGTTAGATGGACTATGAATTCAAAATTTTGTGATTAATTTTAGTTTGTTGCCATTGCATTTTACAAGAAATTATGCGAAAACATAAAAAGGCATATTTTTAAAATTGTGCCTACACTTTCAAAGAGAAAATTAAGTTATAAAAATGAATGGACAAACTTGTTTTAAAAATAATTCTCTCAGCTTTTTCGCACCATTTATTAAGTAGAAAACCTTTACCAAGTAACTTTTTTCTGACATATTTTATATAAGATATATATAATAGATATAAATAAATAGCGGAACGGTTCAGCGCGCCAAAACCTCAAAAATTCCCATAGATCGAGAGACTAACCAAACCTTTGCTACCAGCCGACACTTGATTCGTCAATTGGCTGTCAATGTCACGTCACCGTATCTGGTATTTCCGTTCATTCCTTACAATTTAAAACTTTTAAAGCCCTTAAAACAATTCTATTATCGTAGCTGTACGGAAAATTCAATACTAAAGGCTACTTTTCCTTACAAAAGACGCGACTGCCTCTTGTCTTTTTGAAAAAAAAGTAGATAAATTTCAAAAGTACCATTTTTGAGGTTATTTTTTCGAGGTGATGTGGCAACACTGCATCATTGAACTGCACCTGTAAGAATACTCGTGTGTGTACTTGGTTAGCCGTGTACAGCTGTAAACTGTGATTGTGTAGTTGCATTATAGGTTTGCTTAATCTTGTGGATGTGGTTAGTCAAGTTTGACAATTATCGTCGACTACCTTCCTTGTTGTGGACGTTTTTTCTCGAAAAAAGTGGCGAGGGTCGCGAACGTTGTATGCCGACATTTCCATTTCTGTTGACCGTCATGTGGCAAGATCCAAAATCGCGGAGTGCCTTGACGGGAGATCTTCACTGACATGAAGGTTGTGAAGAATCCTCTGGTCTACGGGCCACTTCTTCTTGGCAAATTTTCTGGAGGCACTTTCTTCAAAAATTGCCTAAAGTGCGCGAGTAGTGACAAACCGAAGAATTGTTATATACGCGAGACGGCATAAACGAAAAATCTGTGAAAATCTGCTTGATTTTTCGATCCATGTTTAAGCATCGCTCCACTGCATCAGAGCCAACCACGAGATTTCAGGAGGAAGGTTGAAATTTTCAGGTATTCAGGACTCTGGAGTCAAGTTTACGTGCAACCCGGAAGAGAAAACAAGTTTTCGCGATGGCTTCAACATCGTCAGGAATATCATCATCGGCGCAGGTTCTGCTAAATAAAGGAAAAAAGGGAGCTGCAGCTTACGTTCATGCAGAATGCAACAACCGGGCGATCATAGAATCCGGCTGTCCACCACGTAACCTCACCGGCATCCTGGATATTTTGCTACATCCTAGTAAAGCTATCGACGACTGGGAGACTATCGACTGGTGCAAGTGGCTTATGGCAGGTGGTAGAACACCGGATGAGTTTGTCAACACAGGTTTGTAGTTTGACATTCCGACCATTCGCTTTTGCACGTGCAATTTTCTTTCCATTAGCTCAGGGATTTTATATTTTGGAGCAATGTCAAGTGCGTCAACTTGAGTTGGGACATTGTTTTCTGGAAATATAATTCATTGAGAATTACATTTAAACAATGACGCGAAACTAGACTAAAAAATTGCAATGGAAATTAAAGGCATAAAATACCTTACACTGCAGAAAAAAATAGTTAAAAATTAAAGAGAACGTTCTTAATGAAATGGAAGATTTTCTGGCCAGAGAAAAGGTTGTGAAATAAGAGTAATCTCATAAAAAAGGATGTTTGTGGAGCCTGATTAAAAAATCTGAACTTTCTACCTCCTCCCCCCTACTCAAATGTTACAAAATAATATTAATAAAAGCAATGAAAAAAGAACAAATTCATTCTGTCACCAATATCCAAATAACTTGTCTTTTTCAGCTTTAAGCCTTAAATTGAAAACATTTTTAATAAAAAATTATTCAGTCTTTGAAGGAGAAGGCCGTGTCTAAGTTTACCGAGATTCGATGAATGTTGAACAAATATTTCCGGTGTACCTAGACACTTTTTTAAAGTATAATTCTATACTATTTTGTATTTCAAGTCCTAAATTTAACATTATACAGCTTGGTAGGTTTGAATTTTATGATTCTAAACTTTTTAAATTTATGTGACTTCAATTTTTTCTTAAATATTTTTAAAAAATGCTTAATGTTTTGCATTCTTATTCATGGCAGTGTAATGTAATCGTCCAAAATTTTAGATCTCTGGTTTTTACTGCATTTTTACATTTCGGCCCTCGCAGAGTATGCAAATCATGAAATTTTGCCACGTTAACTTTTGAAGGATTTGCCCAATTGAGCCAGCCTTTGATACACTTTTTAAGGGTCCAAAAAGAAAGGATAAATTCGTTAATCTGATATTTCCAATAAAAAATATAAAATGTAGAGTGTTATCACAATAAAAAAATAGAAAATGTCGTATTTGAGACATTTTTATCCAAAATTTCGTACAGATGGGTAAAAGACTTGCAATTTATCCAAATGCACTTTTGAATTTCGATGAAAATTAGAAAAGTTATATATTTTTCGAAGTTTAGAAAATGTTCAAAATATAGAACAAAATATTTTTCTGATAGACTAGGAATTTTTATTGTTTTATTATCATTTTATAGATTATTTATTAATTTTAAACAAATATTTTTTATGAGTTTTAGAAATTTTTGTCAAATCTTGAAAGAAAAAAAATTGTTTAATAGATTAGGAAATATCAATCCAAATTTCTACTAGATATAAAATATATTTTGAAACTATTCTCATGAAATTTGTTAACTAGACCAAAACGTTCTAGATTAATTAATCAAAATAGAGTTGTCCTAGAACTGAAGTTTGAACGAGCGTAATCGAAGCCTGCGACCTAATATCTGAAATGTCTATTAAGTAATGTAAAAAAATTGGTTTTTTTTATTAACATTATATTGAAAGACGTATCTACTTTTTTTATGCTTTTAAATTTTGTCTATACCATTTTATTTTTCAAGAAGAACTGACTCCATAACCTAATTTTTGAACCCAAACGCGAGTCTCGCCATGAGAATGTTTAATTTATGACTGTAATTCTACAGAAGTTTAAATCACAGTTTTCGATTTAGGTTACAATATTTATGATATTTGAAAAACTTTAGTTAAAGTGTATGCATTCAACGTACAAAAACGAGCACGATAGCGCACTTATCCGGGAATGAGAATGTGCCCGCGCAGCGGGCATATTTTGGTGTTTTTTTCAATATTTAACATTAGAATAAAAAATTTGCAAAAGAAGTTTCCGTTCGAAATAAAATGGCGCAAAATTTTAATATGGATTCCTGTATGATTGTTTGCGAGAAACGCGAATCTAAATTTTAAATCAATATCTGGAATAGTTTTCGATGTATCGATTTTTTTATATTAAAATTATCAAATTTTGTGTTTGTTTCAAATAATTTCTGAAGGCCTACTGATATGGATTTCGATTGTTTTTTGCGAGAAACGCAGATTTGAAATTTTTAAATTAATATCTCAAATAATTTTCTAGGTATAATTTTTTGATTTCAAAATTATTAACTTTTGTTTTTTATTTACCTTATATCTTCATTATGTACTCCCATATGATTTTTACAAGAGAAAATAATCTGAATTCTTTAAATCGAGATATGGATTTTTTCTGTTAAATTAAATAATCAAATAATGCAGTTCTCACACCTGCCCCTTTTTAACGCCTGGGGGGGGGGCTTGTGATTGGTTCCAAAATTAATATAAGGTTACACCACTACGCCTTTTCCTACACCTCACGGGGGGCGGGAAGGCGCCCTCGTGGCCGGTCACAGATGTAATGGAAGATCACACTCCCACCCCTTTTCCAACGCCTAGGGGGGGGGGGGCATCGCCGCAATTGGTTACGGAATTGGAAAAAGTAATAAGATCGATATCTCTGAAACTGTTCAAGATATCGATTAAAAACTTTTAGATTCGTGTTTCCCGAAAAAATCCTATAGGAATCTTCATTAAAACTTTGTCGCCACGCATGTCGTAATCTTGCCAAATTTTAATTTTAGCATTCAAATTTCGAAACAGAATAATTAGGTATATCCGCAGTTTAAAAAAATGTAACGTCGTATACTAACGTTTCATCTGAACATTAATATTTAGATCTTTTAAATTTTAAGTAAACAAAGAGAATAAAAAAAAATGTATTTCACTTATTTTTGTCTTTCTTTTTAATTTCAATCTTTCATGTTCTATTTATAATAATTTATTAAGTCCTGAACCCATTGAATTATATACTTATTTCATCAGCAATGTCCAATGTTACCCAATGGAATAATGTGGAGTAAAGTATTTATTAAGAACTTCTTAATTGAATTTTGTTTTTATCGTGGTAAATATATTAGTTATGTTTAAGACCAGAGTTAATAATTTCCAAATAGTCAAATTTGTCTTTTTCTTTGAATTAGTTAAATGGATTAAGTCAAAAAAAGATATTCCTGTCTGTTTAAGCGATTTCAAATATGTCCATTTGTTTTCATTAAACATAATAAAATTATGCTAGAAGGGTACTGTCTAAGTGGATTTTAAAATCAGATAAGAGGTACGACAGCTTGAAATGGAAGAATTAATCAGTGTCCACAGATCTTATCTGAAAAATTCTGGGACTAACCTATACTCAGTTTCTGATATGATTTTTAGAAAATGCTTAAATCTTTACAAAGTTTTATCATTAAATCTTTTAACTCTTTCCAAAATTTTCAACATAAATTCTTCTTTATTTAATATATAAATTTCAGTTAAGATGGAAATTTAAGATTAAAAATGATTTTTCAAAGAATTCATCAACAGTTAAAGGATTTGTCAAATCCTGCTATAAGATTTATAAAAGTGGCTTTGAATTTTTCGTAAAATCCAGCAACTTAAAGGTTACTGACCGGACATAAAGTTATTGAAAGTAAAGGGGTATTGACCGCACGCGTGCTTCAAAATTATGCAGGGAGACGATACATCCTCAAATTATTACACTTAACTATTCTAACAGAATCAGCGCTACCACGAAATTACCAGTATATTGCCTAAATGTTTATCGTACTGCAAATAAGATGATAATTTCGATTACTCATTAGTTTAGGCGAGGGTTTAAATGGTTCATATAAAAATTATCTGAATGGAAAGAAGGTAGCCCTATTTGTCCATGTATTTATGGTACATACAGTGCCGTGCAAAAGTTTTCATCCACCTCTTTTTTTATGACTGAATAAATTCTCTAAATCTTAATTATACCAGAGCTAACAAAATGTCTCTTTAAAAGCTTGATTTTCTTCGAAATTTTGTTAAAAATATGCCCAGGGCGAAGCCAATTTGTCTAGTTTTTAAGTAGACATTACAAAAATAGTGTAAATTTCAATGTTTTCTTAAATTTTCAATAACTTCCGAAATAGTCAACATTTTTCAATGTTCTTGGGCTCATTTTGAAACTTTTTTTCACCGTATCATAATGGTAAAAAATTTGTTTTCGAGTTGCAAGAACTTGAATTTGTAACAAAAAAGTTGGAAAAATTGAAATATTATTTTTGGTAACGAAAATATTTTTGTAAAATATATGAAACATATAATCATGAAGTTTATATGCAATTTTCCCAAAAGATATATTTATTTAACTTTTATTCTGATTGGCCTACAAATAAGATGTTTTCAAATTCATCCAACTTTATATTACAAATTCAAGTTCTTGCAATTCGAAAATAAAATTTTTACAATTTATACTCGTAAGCTGTTGTGATATACTGAGCCCAAGAACATTGAAAAATGTTGACTATTTCGGAATTTATTGAAAAGTTAAGAAAACATTGAAATTTACACTATTTGTGCAATATCTACATAAAAACTAGACAAATTGGCTTCAGCCTGGGCTCATTTTAAGCAGAATTTCGAAAGCAATCAATCTTTTAAAGAGACATATTTTTAGCTCTGGTATAATTAAAATTAAGAGAATTTATTTAGTCATAAAAAAAGAGGCGGACGAAAACTTTTGCACGGCACTGTAAATATTCAATAACTATTTTCGTAACCACTGACTGCTAGACTTATAATTGCATAACAAGTAAATAAACGTACACAAATATTGTATTCAAGACTTATATTTAAGAATTTTAATAACCAGAAAAATATTTTAATAACCAAGAAAGTAATTTGAAATAAGTTCTTAAATAATCTGAAATAGGAGTTTTAAGATTCTTGCGTAATCGAAGAAACAATATTCGAAAAGTTTGAAAATGAGACGGTTCCTCAGATAACTAAAAAAGATAAAGGTGATTGACCATCAAGGTTACGGAAAGTAAAAAGGTCCTTGACCGAACCCATTTCCAATATGCAGTCAACTCATCTTAGCTTCATAACATTTTACATTGAAGAAACATATCCTTGATAAAAAATACGAACTTTGTGGATTAAAAAAAAGAAAATGCACAGCCTTTTAGTAGTCATTAACTTATAATAGTTCATTTAAATAATATGTTTCTGGCATTTCGGTCATTGTTATTATAATGCTCTCGCCCTCGCCCTAGGAAACCACGTGTCACATTGTCCTATGATATAGCGAAGGGTCATTGAAAGTAAAAAGGCACTGACCGAATCTATTATGAAATCGTGTAGACAGGTGGTTGAACCTAAAATTCTGAAGTCGCTTGGCTTGTGACGTAACATTTTATTTCTCAAAAGAAATTAAGAGATTTTTTTTCCTTAATCCTTTGAAAAACAATAATCAATAAAATCTTCATCTTTTTTTAAGCAGGGATTTTAAATTCTTGATAAAATTTAGTAATGTATAGACTTTGGGAGCTTTGCAAAAATCTGGATTACTGGTTTTTACTTCCGGATCTCGATTTGAGAAACCACTATAAGAAAATAATGGAAAAATATAGTATCGTTATTGTATAGTTTAATGTTTAAAACGAAATATATTTTATTTTATTCTTTTAAGGCAGCAACATGTAAGGTTATTGACAGGGTGAAGTGTTATGGAAAGACAGGTTATTGACCGAAGTCAGATAGGTGATCAAACTTAAAATCTTGGAATTATTTGACTATACAATTTATTCTAGTTAGAAAGACTTTAGAATATACTTTAACGGAGTAAAAAATGAGTCTGTGTATTAGTTTATATTTTATATTTAGTTATAGATCCTATTAACAGTCTTCAAGTTCCAAATTACCTGATTTTATATTTAAAATTGTAAATCTTTGGCGATGGATTCACATATTTTCTTTGAAAAATATATACTAATATAAACATTTTCGTGGTTACATGCTTATTCCTGCAACCATCAAATTAAAAAATCTTAAGCTTATCACTCCATATTTTAAATTATTAAAATTTGAAAGCTTCGACCTTGAAATTTGAAGTTTGGAACATTTTTGAATTCATGATTTTAAAGATCAGGAAACTAGAAAAAAAGTTTAAAATAGTGAAAATTAAACAGTTTTACATATAACGCGTCAAGAGTTATATAATTGAAACCCTTTAACGGCCAAACCCTTTTCTGGACGACGGAAATAATTTTTTTGAATTGCCAGACATTTTTCATTATGAAAAACAAAATCAAAAACAAACTCAATTTTTCAACTAAATAAACTATTTTGCAAACTATTTTTAGTTGAAAACATATTTTTTATACTTTGTTACTTTTAAAATTTTAATAAAGTTTCAAAATGGAAATTGGAAGAGGTATTTCAGAAATTAGCAATCTCTAATTGAAAATTTTAAAAAACAAATTATTTAAAATTATAATATTTAAAGATGTACAATTTCAAATTAAAAGCCTTGCTAGTTTAACATTTTTTAATGCTTCGTTTTAAATCTGTTGAATTTTTATTGACTATAAATTTTTAATTATTTAATTTTGGGACAATTGTGTTTAAATTTTTTAGCGTTGAGTATTGGAAATTTTAAGATCATTCAGATTTGAAAGCTCAATTTTAAAACCGTTGAATTTAAAAATATAAATTTGTAACTATCTTCCTTAAGAACTTTAAGATTTTCCAAGCTAAGAATTTGAAAAATTGACATTTTATTCTTTGAAGTTGGACTGTACAAATTTTAGACTTTTATTAAGTTCATAGAAAGAAGAATGTGTACATAGTAAGAAAAGATACATCTGCGCCCGAAGGGTAAGCAACAGCTTAAAGCTGTTTTCCAACCTGACTCCATGAAATAATCAAATTTAAACTAAATTGATCAAAAGTTAACAACTAGGACTTGAAGATTAAAGATGAACAGAGACTAGGATACCATAATTTAGCATGATGATTCATTATCCAAACAGATACAAATTAATGAAGTAAAAAAGTAGTCAATTCAAAATGTGTGCTTTCACACAGAATTGCGTGTGTTGACCTCTTCTACGATAAGAGGAAAAACAAGTTGCCGCGGGAAAGCTTTCGGTCGTTTTATCCTTTTTTCTTTACAAAATTATTTGCGTTCTAAATTGAATATTTAAATATTAAAAATGGTGCGAAACAAATTAATTAGATACCTTTAAATTGAAATTGTAAAAAAATTTGAATTCTGATTGCCAGCATGTAATTTTTAAATACTTCACTTTTTAGACTTGGATTACAAATTTAATTTTTTCAAACGTTACATTTAAAAGAACAATTTGCTTAAGTTTACAAACCCCTTCAATTATAATACTATACAATATTGAAAAGGTTTAATTTGATATTGTTCAATTCTCAGCATTTTAAATACGGCATATTACAAAAAAAATTAACATTTTTATTTTTATTTAGTTTATTGACGGCTAATGCCTTAAAACATAGTTTTAGTGCATAGTATACTTAATATTTATTATTTTACAAATAAATACTTTAAACGCGAATTATTTAATTGCTATATACTATAATTATGATTTATAGTTCGAGTCTAGTAGTATTAATACATGTTACATATTGATTGCTTTCTGAAGATAACCTAAAATAGCATTTTTTCTCAGTGTATGAAATGATTTTGATAGCTGATTGATTTTGATAACTTTTCATTTGAAAATTGTATAATTTTGAAGGAGGATACTTGTAAACTGTACGCTTTTGGGTTTGTAATTTATAATTAATATTCAATTTTTAAATGTTTGAAATACAAGTAATTCAACTTTGAATCTGTAAACTTGCCTAAAATTGCTCAATTTAGAATACTTCAAGTTTAAAATTGTTCAGTTTCGAAAGTTTGAATTTGAAAAATTGAATGACTGAAAAAATGTTTACAAACTGAAAAATGACCGGGAAATATTTCCGGAGATTTCAAAAGCCACCTTGAACTTAATTGGAATATTTTTTAAACTTCATATTCAATTTTTTAGATTTTTATCTGTTAGAACCTAGGTTTTGCAATTATTTGAAATGTATAGGTTTCCATTAATTTGTACGTTTCAATGTTTTAGTAAGGATATACGACAACGCTACTAATTGCGGATTAGTTTGGACACCAAACTTTGTTGCCTACCGATGTCGCACCTGCGGTATTTCTCCCTGCATGTCCCTTTGCAAAGAATGTTTTAAGAAGGGTAATCACACGCAGCATGACTTCAACATGTTTATCAGTCAAGCAGGAGGTGCTTGTGATTGTGGTGACACATCTGTGATGAAAGAGACTGGGTAAGAACCAATCCATCAAGAATAATTCATAATATTATTATTTTCCGCTAACTTATAAAAAAGACCAAACTAACATTGTTGTTTCTTTTCTTTAAACAGATTTTGTGACAAACATGGACCAAAAGCTGCAGTCAATAAAATCGTAGCACCTTCTGACTTGATGTGCGTCGCTGAAGCCATGATGCCAAGGATTATTCTCCGTCTTATTCAACATCTTCGCGAAAATTGGTAATTTATTGTTTGATTTTTTTTTATAAAGGCTATTGTCAAAAAGTTGAGAATTCGGCAATCGGGATTTGAATGATAGTACTTTGCTTCAGACTAACAGTTTCCAGGCCTCAGAGTCTGGTTATAAATTAATAAATGTACAATTATGTTTTAGTGTTTATATTAAAAATTCAGGAGTCGCAGTCACGCCACTTTTGATACTTTTTTAAAGCGATGCAGCATTTTTTTTTATTGTACCAAAATATAAGAGAGAGAGAGAGAATAGTCGTAGTCTAATATATGCCAAAATTAATCTTAGATACTTTATATTCATATATTCATTAGGTTCATCTTAGGCACTTGATTGTATGACATTTTCGACTTTTTGATCAAAAGTCTTTCAAAATTGTATTTAAATTTTTGTGCAGTGATCCAATGAAAATCTTTCTTTTCAAATTTTTTAAATGGAATATAAATCAAAAAATAAGTATACCAAATTGAAAGAGCTTTAAAATCAGCAATTTTATTTAATTACATTCAAGATTACAAACTTTCGAATTGGAAGCATTCAAAATTGCAAAATAAATCTGTTTCAAATTGAACAATATTTAAATGTGAATAGCGTTAACAAGTATTCTGCATTGAAGAAGCCTTTGATTCAGCAAAATTTTCAAACTCAGGCGACTCAACTTCAAAATGTAAAAAAAATATTTTAGACGTAGTATGGCGTATTGATTCTATACATATCTTTAAAAAAATGTTAAATGGTTCTAAATTGTTTAAAATTTTAAGTCTATGTCATGACTTTATATTTTATTTTATTTGTGCAAATATATTATAGAAATAAAGAAATAAAAAATTTCAAATTACTACTCGGTTACTACATATTGTTTATTATTTTATTTATTTTTCCCCTGAATTCTGACGTGCATAGACACGGTATTTTCCTTTAGGTTTAGCTTATGATTTAATTTTCTTCGATAAAATACAAAAACCCTACAGATTTGAGTTCCACATCTGAAACTTTTACTATGTATTCTTAAAAAAAATAATTTTTTGTAATCTCGCGATTTTTTAAAATGTCATGCCACTATTTTGCTACTTTTTTTCAAAATGTATGCCACTAATGCTACTATTCTTGATCTCTGAAATTAACCTGAGCCCTGAGAATTGAGCATCTTGAATGTAAAATTGTACAATTTTTAATTTAACGGAATTCAATTTGAACTTCTAGTAGAAATTTATCGAAACTAGAAGAAATTCTAATAAACTTTGCTTTTTCTTCCTTGCAGCAAAGTTGGTGTGTCAGACTATCGAGTCGCTATTCAAGATGCAGACGCTTATTTAACTATGCTACTCGATTTTAATAATATGGGAGCAGTAATGCGACATGTGATGACCGCTGCCCTTACGAATCCACAAAAATATCGATGTTTCATGGATCCCACAATTTCGACTGGCCAATCAGAGTATGATAGTTACTGTCAGGATAGCAATAAAATTTATCAAGACGCTATTAAATCCCTACCGAATCCCGAGCCTCCAGATGAGTATAAAGGTAATGAATGAATGCATTTTTTTAGGAAACAATTGCAATTCTTATCCAGATTAAATAATGTACTGATGATCCATTGTAATTTCAGAATGTGCTTCGCTGCGAGAACACCTGGAACACAATACGTTTCTGGAAGAATTGGTGTTCTGGACAGTCGCTTACGAGTTTCCTCAGAAACTTGTCTGCTTTTTGTTAAATATGTTGCCAGATCCAGACTATAAAGAAGATTTAACGCGAGCTTTTGTTCTTCATTATAGTAGGATTTCAATGATGCTGGAACGGTCGACTGACCCAGAAACTCTGAGTAATCGAGTCGTCCACGTCAGTGTACAGGTGTGTAAAGTGATTTTAATTCATTAAAATTATAAGGGTTTGAAACTTTGTTCATAAAGTGTTATTCATATTTAATTTTAAACTTTTAGTTGTTCAGTAACGAAGGATTAGCGCTTCGAATGGTTGATCAGATGAAACTATTGCATGTGATGGTGATCAGCCTAAAGTACATGATGAGCAAAATACTCATTCAAAACACACTTCATGGTATGTATAACATAGAACATTTAGAATATTCTTTCTTTTTAAATGATTAGAAGTGCCACTTATTTAACTGATTTTAAGAAAACAGCTTTATTTTGATTTCCTCGGGAAAAAATATCATTATTAAAGTTGCTTGATATATGAAATAGAATCATTTTGAAGAATGTCGTTTTCAGATTCTTTAAAATAGCTACGATTATAAATGAAAAATTAAATAATATGATTGCCCAAACTCTCAACTCGACAGCTCATTCCGTGTTAACATGAACTTCGTGAAAAAATGACGGTCAGGTAGGAATCGAATAACTGTTACATGGCGTTAAGTACTTGTTCTAAAATTGTCATATTTTATAGACTCTTCCATGTTTCATTGTTCAGTTCCAAATATTAAAGATTTTTTAGTACACAGTTTTGAATTCTTCTGAAAATTTGCCAGCGAGTTGCATTCCAGTTTAAAAGAATTTTTCTCTACGATTACAGGTCAAATGGTTGCACAATTTTAAATTTCATCCATTCAAAATTTAACGATTTTTAATTCTAGACTTACGAATGATCCGTATTAAAACAAAAGTCTTTTAAAAATTTCAAATTCTTTAATTGAAAATACTTAATACTAAAGTGTTTAAAACTAAGCATGTAAGTTTCAAAATGTGTATCTTAATGCCTTTAAAGTTGGACAGCTTTAAGCTGTAATAGTTTTAAATATAATTGTAAAATTTGTGATAAATGATCTATTACAAATTGCAATCTTCGATATACTTTTCAAAGTTTAATCATTTAAAATCAGAAACTTCAAAAATAAACTATTTTAAATTCAAATGTTCGAAATTTAAGACTGAATTTTCCATAATTCAAAATTCATGAAGTAAATTAAAGTATTGAAGAAATGTTTAAATCTGGAATTTTTAAAATAAATTAAATTGAGATTTAATGTTCTAGATTTTACCATTTTAATGCATACCGTTTTTAATTTAAATCACCTAAAATTGCTACATTTTGAAGTAATACCTTAAAAATTGAATCAATAATTTAAATGGTGGCAATCTATTCTTTGCAATTGCAAATTATTTAACATTTTTGGATATAAACTTTAAGGGTTAGAATTAATAATTTCATATGGAGCCTACATAAGTTTAAACATTCAATTGAGCAAGTTTGTCAAGTATTATGACTAAACATCAGAATAGTTTCAGATGTTATGTTGTTTGATAATGCCATAGTTTCCAATTTTAATAGTTCAAAATTGTAAAATTTAAATGTTCAATTAATGAAGCAATTTATTGCAAAATTCAGAACGTTCAAAAATGTTGAATTTCAAATGATTAAATTGCGATACAATATTGAACGTCTGAATTTTAAGCTGTTCAGTTTTAGGCGCATGAATTTTAAACTTTGATGGACAGAAAAAATTGTTCCTTAGCCATAAAATGAGCAAGATTTTTTTTTTAATTCGAGTGCCCATCCTGTGAGTGCTTCCATAAATATATTGATTATTTGTTTATTATTGCATCACTAATTGTTAGACCCAATATTTTTAAACAAATAAATACGTTTCAGACCCAGATAAGAATTTCCACTACGTCGTAGACTGTGGTCGTCAAGTAATGAAGGAGCATTGCTATTGGCCCCTGGTATCAGATCTAAATAATGTGCTGTCACACAAGCCTGTCGCGGAACGCTTTATGAGTGACAATACTCTTTTGGAAATGTGGTTCGATTTTCTCTCCATGTTCCAAGGTAAGTTTTCCAATCTTTATAACTATGGAGGATGATGTGATGAGTAAAATCCAAGCTTTTTTAATGTCCTTGAAATACTTTAAATCTGTCTTAATTCCGCGTCATTTATAAAAATATATGATTTTTTTACCACCTTCTGTAGAAAGTATAAACTTTTAAACAAATATTGTGCCTTATAAACCTAAACTAGATGATTTGGAGTTTACTATCCTAAAATCCAAAATATTTAATCAGAAAACTTGTAAAAGTGTAGAAGGATCTCTCTGAAAGTCATAAAAATGAATAAACTGAATACTCGCCATAGAATAATATATAATAATAAGTTAATAATAATATAAGTTATATAATAAGTTATTAATAATAAGCTCTAAGAAAGCATCCAGAGGTGACTGTTGTCACCTCGAACGCTCGTGGCCGCTCGTAATTGTATACCTACAATATTATCGCAGGAGATTTCAACAATCGTGTTATATTTTTTGAATTAAGGGCATGTGATACTTACAGTTTCCCCGGCTTTTTTTCCACAAAAATGAAAATTTGTAAAAACTATATTCAGAGATCCTTTAAATTATTATAATAGACATCCCCAGACTCTTTTTTTCAGGGATAATAACAAAAAAATTTATTGCGCTAAATAAAAATGGTATGCATATGAATTATTTTGAGGTTACGTCGTTTTTCATCCCTGCCTTTCCGATAATCTGGAAATTATTTATGATATAAACTTTTTCGATTGCATGCAAACAAGGTTAGTTCCAGGAGATTAGTTACTATGTTTATTTATAAGTTCAAAGTTTTCGTCCAGAAATATTGTGTAATTTGAAAGTAACGTTCGGGTGAATTTGAACACACATAACCTCGAAATATACACGCACGTTGTTAGCAATATCAAAATTTTTTTGATAAAAAAAACGCAAAAAAAGTGTAAAATCATATTTAGTGGTACCTAGAAAAATTTGTTTATCCTGAAAAACCTGGAAAACTGTTGGATTTTTTTTTTAAAGAAACACGAGACACCTTGGTTAATGTTACTTACCTACTTTGTACCAGTAAACCATTTTAAATATAGAAAGGGTCTATGATAAGCAATATTTTTTTGATGAACTTATCTGGTGAACGGTCTTCCTCAAAGAGAAAATACGTGTGCTGGGATGACACCAATTAAATTGCAACTATGTAAATATCGTATTTACTTTCGTTATAGCAAATATTTGACCGAATAACTTTATATTTAGAGAATCACTTTCCAAATTTAAAAATACAACTCTTTCGTTAGAAAAAATCTTTAAAAACTATCATTTGACCAGTTGACATTCAAAAAATCAATTGGTATACTGCAATTGTAAAAACATATACCCATTTAAAAATTGTTCTGTACAATAAGTAGAGAAATAACCGCATTCCACTCTGGAAAAATGTAGTGAGGGATTTATGGTCGAGTGAGATCTATGTGTATTTAAATGATTTTTTTCCTTACTATCAGTAGCTTTTTATTACAAGTCAATTACATCAAACTTGTCCTTATTTTTCAGGTATGAATGTGAATCAAAGAGAATTGGGCCAACATGTGGAATTTGAGCCCAACACTTACTATGCTGCCTTCAGCGCTGAGTTGGAAGCAAGTGCTTATCCGATGTGGGCTTTGGTATCTCACTTACAAGGACCTGAGAGCAAAGAACTCTGTGAAAGAATTCTTACATATTGTCTCTCTGCTTTACAAGACTGGTTGGATGCGGTGAATTATACCGATACAAAAGTGGTAAGTTGAACGATATGCTGGTGTATTTGAATGATTCAAATATTGAAAACTTTACATTTGTTTGTATATACGGGTTTTCTAACAATTTCAGAGTGACAGACTGCAAGTTTCGTTTCATCTCCCACTTCACAGATATTTCGCAGTCTTCTTATGTCGAGCTGTGAGACAACAAGGTGCAGTACTTCATGAGCTTTTACCCTCAACCGAAATGCTACATCTTCTTATGATGCATCCGCTACGTGTACAGGTTAGTGAAGTTTCACTTTCTTTTTTTTCCGTGACAATTCACAGGGTGGAGGGGGGGAGGGTATCGATTGGATAGGTAAACTGGCAGGGTGTCTACCGGACCAGGAAACCGTTTATTTTTTATTTTCAGTAAACAAAAATTTCCCAACTTTTTGCAATTTCACTTGATATCATATGAAATAATGTGAGATTGAAGAAGTTTGTTTCGTCAGTTTTTAAAATGTCTACAATTGCAATTGGGCATTCTACAGATTAGTTTCATTTTAATTTCTCATAACAGTATCATTTATAAATAAAGGTCTTAATAAGCAGTTCAAAATTGTTCAATTCTTTAGTATTCATAATTGAATCATTTTAGTTTCAAACATGATCCTATTAATTTTGTATTACAGACTAGACACGTAATGAAATTGTATTTCTTTTAATTTTTAAGCGAGACATCCAGACTTTTATTCAGCAAAGATTATCTTGCTACCTTTTGGTAACAAACTTTTACCCTTATCAGACACCCCGAGGATTATAATAAAAGCCAGGGTGGCCACCCACCCTGAAGAATCGGGAGGAAGCCGGGAGAGAAATATTATAATTAAAATTTAAAGGTTCACAAGGTTTCTCGAAATACTAAGAATTTTGTAATTTTGAACGGTGAAAATCACAGTTTTTTTTTACAAAAATCACATTTTTTAGTTAAAAAATCTATCCAGTCGTTTTGAATGTCACTTCAAGGGTGGTAGTCCAAAAGATGCTAAGGGACAATTTGAACCCCATGTAGCGTTTTCTTTCTGTTTTTATTATTTTCTGATCTTTTGCAAGTATTACTTCTCTTTTTAAGCGATTATTAATAATTAAATTGAAAGAATTTATTTTTTCAAAGTAAAATACCAGTGCTATCAACTTTTCAATTTTTTTTAAATATGAATTTTCGTATGATGTAACTAGTTTGGTTTTTATTCACCAACAAAATTTATGTCAAGTAGTGTCAAATTTAATATAAAAATAATCACATTTAATTACTTTTAAGAGCAAAAAGCTAAAGACAGTATGTTACACCGCGACACCGTTACACAAAACTTTCATTTCCTCCGAACTGCATAACTTTTTTGGATAAAAAATTGTTAATTCTCATTCAGCATCCCCATACCTCGAAAGCATATTTTTATTTTTGGTTAATCTTTAAATGATAATTTTGATCTTAGAGAATGTTTTTTCACTATCCTGTAAAGTTGCCAAAATTTCCCTTAGCACATTTTGGACTACCACCTTTCACTTCTTAATACTACTTGACATGATACTTATTAATAATATATTTATCGTCGTTACAATTTCTATAATTTTAATTCAAAATTATGACATAAATTCGCTATTCTAAAACAATTTATTCTGAGGCTTTAAAACTAAGGTTTTTTTGTAAATTAATTTTCATATTAATTCTTGCAGGTTAAAAATTAAAAATTAAAAATATTGTATCCCGCGTGGAAAAAGCCCGGCTGAGACCTCTTAGGATGAGGGCCCCTGGCGGGGGCCCACATGGATGTTCCACACGTGGAAATTCTACGAGGGTCCCCGTCGAGGCCCCGGCCCGGTTGCCCTCACTGACAAACGATTCAAATAATTATTTAAAAACTTTTTAATTTATCTACTATATCATCAGAGATTGTACCTTACCGACAGTAGATCAACCTTCCAAACCATGAAGGCAGAAAATCTACACAATATCGATCAAGTTAAGAATCTTCAATAACAGAAAAATGCTTAACGTCTTAATAAGACTAGATGGAAAATAATATTTTAAAATTATTATTTCTTGAAAAAAAGATCCTACTCCATCTTCACTCCATTGGGAATCGTACCACAAAACTTCTGATTTCCGGTCAGGTGCTTTTCCAATTAAGCTATTAGAGGGATCAGAATAAGAATTCTTAATTCAAGAACATAACGCTCATTTTTAGCTAGGTGTTAGTGGTACAAGTAATTTCTTAACTTGATCGATTTTGTGTAGATTTTCTGCCTTCATGGTTTAGAGGGTTGATCTACTGTCGGTAAGGTACAATCTCTGATGATATAGCAGATAAATTAAAAAATTTTAAATAATTACTTGTACCATTAACACCTAGCTAAAAATTAGCGTTATGTTCTTGAATTAAGAGTTCTTATTCTGATCCCTCTAATAGCTTAATTGGAAAAGCACCTGACCGGAAATCAGAAGTTTTGTGGTTCGATTCCCAATGGAGTGAAGATGGAGTAGGATCTTTTTTTTCAAGAAATAATTTTAATTTAAAACGATTAAAAGTCCAAAGGGTGAATATTTTTTCAACTCCACAAATTTTAAGGTTTCATGAGTTCAGACTTACAAAAAATGCATTTCTGTCAAAAATTGGATGACACTTTTTTGAAATTCGAACTCTCACAATATGGATGTTCCATAGAGGCACCCGCAGGGGACCAGCTCGGTTGCCCTCGCGGATCAACGATTCAAATTTCAAAGTCCAAAGGGCGAATATTTTTTCAACACCACAAATTTTAAGGTTTTATGAGTTCAGACTTACAAACAATGCATTTCTTTCAAAAATTGGATGACACTCTTTTTCAAATTCGAAATCGCACAATTTGAATGTTCCATAGGGGCCCACGCAGGGGTCCAGCTCAGTTGCCCTCAGGGATCAACGATTAAAATTTCAAAGTCCAAAGGACGTATATTTTTTTGACACCAGAAATTTTAAGGTGTTATGAGTTCGGACTTACAAACAATGAATTTCTGTCAAAAATTGAATGAGTCTTTTCTGAAATTGGAACTTTCACGATATGGATGTTCCATGAGGGTCCCCGGCTAGGGCCCATCTCGGTTACCCTCGCGGATCAGCAATTAAAATTTCAAAGTCAAAGGACGTATATTCTTTTGACACTACTAATTTTAAGGTTTCATGAGTTCAGACTTAAAAATAATAATTTTCTGTCAAAAATTGAATGACACTTCTGAAATTCGAACTCTCACAATATGGATGTTCCATAGAGGTCCCCACAGGGGACACCGCTCGCTTGCTCTCACGGATCAAAGATTCAAATTTCAAAGTCCGAAGGATCAATGTTTTTCTGACGCCACTAATGTTATGGTTTCATGAGTTCAGATTTGCAAATAGCGAATTTCTGAGAAAAATTCGATAACTCTTTTTTGAAATTCGAACTCTGACAATATGGATGTTCCATAGAGGCCCCCGCTGGGGGCCCAGCTCGATTGCCCTCACGGATCAACGATTAAAATTTCAAAGTCGGAAGGGTAAATACTTTACATCCTAACAAATGGTTCATGCATTCTAAATTTTCAAAAAACTATAAATACATCTGTCCCGGAAACTACTTTTTTCCTGCTTTTTTTAAAGAAAAAAATTATAAGTTTCATCTTTTATGAAAAGTGTTAAATGTTAATAAAAAATTACATTTCCCGTCATTGTAAAAAATTTTTAAGTAGTCTACAACGTGAAAAAACCAAATATTATGTGTAGAAAAATGGTAATCGATTTAAATTATTTATTTAATCATTATTTTATTTATATGCCTGCTAACAGTTCGTGTATTTTACATTTACAAAACGTCGTATAATAATAAATAATTAGAAAAAGAGAGCTTAAAATTTGATACTTTAACTTTTCTGAACTGTAGCTTATGAGGATGGCCTTTTCATAGAGTTTCATTTTGTCGGTTTAGCGCAGTGGTTAGCACTCCCGACTGCTAGGCGATAAATTTAGGGATAGATTTTGTAAGTTCGATGCCCCGTAGCGTTAGAAATTTTATTTGCAATATAATGTTTAAAAATGTAATATATGTATTCACTTTAAACAGGACTATTAATATCTGCAGACAAAATACTCGCAATCAATTAATATTTATTTTTTAAATACCTTTTCTGTCATATGCTCAGAATATAGCAGTACGGCACTAGTTAGCACGGACGCAGTACTGCCGCCCATGGTGAATTTCCTATTGGAATAGTACTGTGCTAGTAGCGATATCCAGTGTTGGCCCAACCCTGACAGCCCAGTACAAAATAGTGTTATCATCCCAGAGATATGCCATTACAGGTGCCAGCACTAGCAAAAAAAAACCAAGAGGACTTTCATGGTGGCAATCATGAGGGATCCATGAGAGAAGCCCATGTTGGGCCCCTATGGATTAGCATGTTGTTTCCATAAGGAACCACGGCTGGATTGTCCTCATGGATTCCACAAGGCATGAAGGCAATCCATGTGGACCCTGACGGGGGGCCCCTTCATTTTTCTACACGGGTAGTTTCAAATGCAAATAATTATTCAAAATGATAAGACCATATTGCTATTAAATATTCCCAAATGTCATATTAAATGCCTTGACAGTCGAACTGCAAATTTAACAATTTTTACAATTTGAAAAAATGGAATTATTACAGCAATCTTGTTGTTTATTATTTATTTTAATTTTCAATATAATATCTCAAAAATTTCCGATTTTCTAGTTGAAGATGTAAACAAATAAATCATTTTAATTTGAAAAATATTTTATTGGAAAATTTCAAGAGTGAATAATAGTTCTAAGGGGAGATTTGAAATAAAAAAATTAAAAATTAGGCTTAAAATAAAAATATAAAAATGTAACTGAAATATATACGACAATAAATGAATAATTTCGGTAATTTTAAATGCTTGCAATAATTTTAGAGTTCTGAATTTACATGCTGAAAGCTCGATTAAAAAAAAATTTCCTTCCATAGGTTTTAATTTTGGAAAGTTTAATGAGCAATTTAAAACTTATTAGTTTTTTAGTGATTTAAATTTACTTCACATAATTGACATTTTAAACGGTTTAATTATAAAAAATTGTCAATGTCACAATTTTTGGTGACTATAAATTTTGTCAGTTTTAAATAAAGTTCGCATTCGCTTTAGTTTTAAGGTTCTAAAGTAGACATTTTTTAAATTTTAAATTACAAATTTAGTTTGAAAGTTTGTTTAGTATAATTCAATTCATTCTTTGACTTTATAAACATTGGTCTAATTAGCTTAAATATCAAACTATAATTTCGTTATGTAATAGCAATTTAAAATTCTATAATTTCAGAAGCTTTTACTTTGGAAGATGCAATCTAATTTTCAGTATTATATTGTCAAATCTTAATCGCTTTACATTTTTTATTTTTCTAAATTTTTTTATTACAGATCATTCAATTTCGTGATTTTTCAATTCAAAATTCGAAATTATTAATTATCGTTAACAATTTTTTAAACATAATACTAAAAAATTGTTTTTTATACTTGCGTATTTTTCATGTTAGGAAATAAAAATCGAGAGACTTATTTCGCAAAAAGAGTTAATTTTTTTCTTAACTTAACTGCTACCTTAAAAGCACCTCTGCCGAGTTACAAAAGATTCAATTTATTTTCTCCCATGAACAAAATGCTTTTAAGTAAATTCGATCGTTTAAAATATTTAACACAACCACTTTACTAATTTTATCAAAAAATCTTTAAAATACAACATAGTGTACGACAGTAAGTACTTGAAAAGTAAAAGTCCGGAAAAAGTCCGAAAATTTATGTAAGACGCCACTATAAATTACGTAAAGAAATTTTCCGAAATTCCCCCCCCCCCCGCAATTAAACCCGTTACAAGTTCGAAATTTTGGTCTTTAAATATTAATGGTCAGATATTTCGGGTTTCACTCGTGTAAAAAACTACGAATTGTTTACCGACGTTTCGTGAACATTGCAGTTCACATCTTCAGGGTTGACCTGGAACTGAGGTATCAGGAAATGTTCTTAGGCATACTTTCTACGATGCCTGTGATTGGTCAGAACGCCCCACCGTGGGGACTGGTCGAACTTGATTGGCCAATCAAGTCTTTTTTTAAATTCGGGAGAACGGAAAGCCAAATAGGATTGGTATTATATCCATTGTCCCTATTGATGTTATTGGGGTGTTTTAAGATTTCGATTGCTTCTCTATGTTTTCTTGGAAATTCGTTGCGTGCTTTTGCAATGACTGTTGTTTCATCAAATAAAATGTTATGTCCTGTTTCGATATGATGTTCAGCTGGTGCTGATAGCGTGAAATGTTTTAGCCTGACTTTACTTTCATGTTCCTTCCTACGTTGAGAATTCTTCCTATTTGTTCTGTGACACCTTGGATGTAGGGTAGGGTGGTGGTCATTTTTCTCTCTCTTTCTTTCGTAGGTTGTGTTAACTTGCTTTTTTGAGTGTGTTTTCTTATTGCTTTATCAATTTGTTTGTTTGTGTATCGTTCTGTATTAGGATTTGTTTAACGTTTTGTAATTCCTTTTGTAAGTTATCTTTGTCTGTTATTGAGACAGCTCTGTATACAAGGGAGTTATGACCGATTGTTTTTGAGATGGGTGGTGGTGGGAGGAGGCATGTACGTATCTGTTTGTATGCGTGGGTTTTCTGTAAACTTCATGTCCTAATGTGTTATCAGATTTTTTGTAAACTAATACGTCCAAGAAAGGCAATTTTCCGTTTTGTTCTATTTCCATGGTGAACTGAATATTAGGATGTAATTATTATTTTTATTATTATTATTATTATTACACCATTAAGCCATTTCCCTTTCGGGGTAGGCGTGACTCACTCGGCAGGGGAAAGGAGTAGTGTGTGGATGGGATA
>NC_046664.1:95932858-95933864 GCF_010883055.1 Belonocnema kinseyi
TCAAGCAATTAAAACAGATCAGTTTTCAATCATACATTTGTACCCCCAATTAGAAAAAAAAATTGAATTTTCCACCGAATAAAAAGTATTTTTAAATATATACGAAAAACTTATTTAGTTCATCTCGTCCATGTCGCCAGATGACAAATGTGTCATCAACGTAACGGAACCAGAATTCTGACTTCAGTTGGGCTTGGTTGAAGATTTTAGTTTCTAGATGTTCCATAAAGACATTGGCCATTACAGGTGAGATTGGGGATCCCATTGCTGCCCCTGAGGTTTGTTCGTAGAATTGGTTATTGAACGAGAAGTAAGTATTATTGAGACATTGTTCTATCAAAGGTACAAGCTCGGAAGGGAAGTTTGTGAAAGATTTAATAATATCAATTGCATCCGAGATTGGTACTTTCGTAAAAAGAGATACTATGTCGAAACTCACTGTGATGTCTTGGGGTTGATGTGAATCTGTTGTATCTTTTTAATAAAGTCAAATGAGTTTTGGACGTGAGTGATGGAGTTTCCTGTAAAATGATTTAGTTTTGCAGCGAGGAAACGTGCTAGGTTGTAAGTTGGTGAGTTTTTTGCGCTGACGATCGGTCTGCGTGGAATGTTTTCTTTGTGGATTTTTGAGAGCCCGTAAAGTTTTGGAGAGATGGGATTAGTAGGTATTAAGTTAGATATTGTTTGGCTGTCAAGTTTAGAGTCTTTGAGAAGAGTCTTTGTTTTACTGACTATTGTTTTTGTGGCGTCCTTTTTAAGTTTTTTCTATGTATCGTCAGTTAGAAGGTCCATGATTTTGTTGTTATAGTCTTCTTTCTTCATTATTAATGTTGTGTTGTCTTTGTCTGCGGGTAATATTATAATATCTTTATTTTTATTGAGTTCTTTAATTGCGGTTTTTTCCTGTTTTGTTAAGTTTGAAGATGGAACTTGAGCTTGGCGTAAAATGTTGGCCGTCCTGCGTCGTATTTCATACGCTTTTTCAGGTGAAAGGTTATATAACCTT
>NC_046664.1:95933964-95969501 GCF_010883055.1 Belonocnema kinseyi
TTTTCGATGGAGCTACAGCAAAATTATGTCCTTTAGATAAGACTGAAATCATTTCATTGTTGAGAGGGTGGTCAGAGATGTTTTTTACTGTATTTGTTAGTTGAGTTTGCTTTACTGGAAGTAATTTGTCAAATTTTCTTTTTTTGTTTTTGGGTTGAAAGCTCTTTAATCCGTTGGGATTGGTCAAACTATATGCGGTCCAATGTGGACCAAATGTCAAATCAGAGGGTATTTGCTAGGAAAAGATGAAGTTTTAATAGTTTTTTTAGAGGTAGTGTGCAAAAAAAATTGGTATGCTGTATTCTTTCTTTAACGAGAAGCAAACTTGTATTATGCAGAATCGATTCGGATTTAGATGTTCCCAAATTATTTTTCAGTTGTAAGAATTTTGGGACTATTTTGTTGTCCCTGCACCGTTTCAAAAAAGCTAAGGATGTTAGTAGCTTACCTTGAGAAGTCCTGAGCTTACTAAAGGTGTTTGTTTTAGTAAGAATACTCTCCCCGTAGAGTTCCTTGATAATAGATTTTATTCTTCCACGATGATTCATTTTGATAAAAAGAGATATTTCGGGTATCACTCGTGTAAAAAACTACGAATTGTTTGCCGACGTTTCGTGAACATTGCAGTTCACATCTTCAGGGCTGACCTGAAACTAAGGTATCAGGTCATGATGTTCTTAGGTATACTTTCTACGATGCCTGTGATTGGCCAGAGCTCAAAAAAGTTGTGAAATTAAAAAATTGTGGCGTTTTAATACTTTAACCACCATAAGTTCACTACATTAGCACAATTTCAATCGCTCAATCTTGTATAATTTCAGTATAATTTTAGTTGCCCTTAATGTAAAAATGTTCAATTTCAAAAGTTTTAATTTTAAATAAACTCAATTTGAACATGTTCAATTAAATTTTGATGTTTAAAGTATCGAATTGAAAATTTTTCAAATTTGATGGCTTCTATTTTGTTATATTATACTTTTTAAACTATTTTTAATTTGCAGAGTCTATAATTTTTCAAGCTTCGGTTTTGTAAAGTTCACATTTGAAATTAAAGAAATTTTGAAAGATTTATTTTCAATTGTAAGGCTTTTAGACTTGCAATTGTTTCGTATTAGATTCATTAATTTGAACATTCTTTTTTGAATAATTTAAATCATAAATTGATTAGCTTTGAAAATTTAAATAACGGCGTAAAACTGTTGAACCCCGCTATAACATCATAATTTTTTAAGTTTTGAGTGTCCACTCTATCTGGTTTTAAAAATCCCTGATGATTTGACAGAAAAAACTCCGGTAATTTAAACCGAAATTTGCAACTTTCTCTTCATTGCAGCCAAAATAAATTGTACAATCAGAGAAATGTTTTTCAAAATTAAAAAAATATTGCTTTGATAAAATTAGAAAGTGGAAAATAAAAAATTTTAATATTTCTTAAATCTGTATTTGTAAATTCAGATATAACAACATATTATCTCCATCTCATAGAATTGCCTGGTACTGAATTAGGAACATTATTTTCAAAAGAATAATTCGAAAATCTCTTTCACCGGAAGCCAGTTTATTTAATTATCATTATTTCCGAAATCAATACCCTGATATTGCATTGCTTCAATTTGTTTGCAAAAATTAGAAATCTCCTTTACAATCGATAATGCCAGATTATATGCTGGGTGAAAAATTGTTTTTGAACTTTTAAACTTCAACTACTGTCTTAATTTATTAACTATTAAAAATTCATTTTTTAAAATCGGCTAGCCAACGTTTACATTTTTCTAGTCAGTTTAATTAATTTTTTAACTTTTCTTATGTACAGAATCATATAATACTTTTATGCACGATTTTTAACTATTAAAAAATCAAATGTAGACTACTTTGTTACAAACGTAAGTTAACTCTTAACTTTATTCAACAAGAATTTGTGAATTCAATAAGAACTTGGCTTCTCTAACTTTTGTACATCACCTATTTAATTATATTTCTTCACAAAAACAGGTATGTACCATTATTGTATTATATTTTGAAATTTAAGAAACCGGACTCTTCGAGTTTCCCATAAAATAATAAAACTAGCTTCATGTTTTTACGGACTTTAATGAAACTTTCGCCTCATCACATCCATTACAAAAGTTAGCATACATATCGCAAGTTTAGCACTAGATACAAACATTGCTGGTTAAGATAAAATCACAGAATTTCTCTCAAGTCAGAATTACCAGTAGGCTCGACAATACTAAACTCTATGATATTTTTGGTTTCAATTACAGCAAATTATATTCTATTATTGCCCGTAGGTCGCAGAAAGCGAGTTTTTAGTTCTTCCCCTTTTTACAAATACTCGAGTATTACAATGGCGTTTATAGAAATCGAAATCTAACTACATAATCGCAATGACTTTTTTTTAAAGAAACAATATCATCGAATACATAAAAGACGCAACCCTTTTACGAAATTCTCATTTTAAATCGGGAAATCTTGATATTTGATGAAAATACATTTATTTTTAATTCATCTAATATATAGAATCGAATACAGTGGCTTAGATAATAATACTTTTTATTTCTTCGAAGCACACGTTAGAGAAGAGAAAGTTGTAAGATTAAGAAACGAATTTATGTGTCCAGCGATTATGGACAATCGTAGTCTCAATCCTTATTACATTATTAGATTGTATTTTTTTAAAGTACATTTTTTTCTCTGCGTGCTGGTGTTAAACGATTATAGCACCTGAACGATCATTGCTGGTTCTCGTGATCAAGACAATACGAATTACGAGCTGGTAATCTCGTTACTTAATCCGATCACCGGTTTCGGAGGTGACAAATCGACTTGCAAATGTCGTGAAAAATTGTACGTTATCAATTTTAGAGCAACGAACCCTCCCGATCCTTTTTGGCCTTTGTGGAAAATTCCTGCTCCTGCTATTGGAACAGGTGGTTTTGGCTCTATAGATTGAATATCAAGAAATGGAATAGTGCTTTGTCCAGCGTCTTTCTCAAGGTCAGTAGGTGCAAAGTGGAGATACTGATTGGACCTAGAATCTGGAACTGCTCTCGATTGCAAACGAGACGGAATATCTGGCTTCTCCAACATCAGTTCAGTCCTGAAAAATTAAAATTTTCATTCGAATGCGAATTTAAGTTTTTAATTGTTTACTCTTGGAATATGAAGAGGATTTAAAAATATTACCTCTTTTCAACCACTGGGATGTGTTCGTTGAATCCTTCGTTTGCATCAGTGTTATCATTTGCGTACCACTGACTTTTTTCTTTCATCAAAGTTCCGGCTGTAAAGTTGAAAGGTGTTGCGTGAATTTCGAGGTTTAAATGAACACCGAGCAGTTTGAACCGCAGACCAGTTAGTAAATGATCGGGTGGAGGAACTAAATCATCCAAATCCACTGCTCTTTTATCCCAGGTGATGGTATGATAGTCAGTTCCATCTTTGACATTTCGATCCAATATTGTGTAATCTTCAATGGGTTTCCAGGAAATACTTTCTGGGTCGATTGTTCCATGAGGAAGAAGTTTTCCCTCCTTGATTTGTATGTGAATGATCTTGTTTACTTTTTTCAGTCTGACTCCAATCACGACCCTTTAAAATTGTTAATCTTTTTAGTCAAGTACTGGCTTTGGAGAAGGACTGTTTTTAAACCTAGAAAGATGGTTGGAAAGTTGTCAGAAAGCTTACTTGTTGCTTCCGATATCAGAAAGGACATTTCTCAGGTTGAAGTAACGATCAGAGTTGGTGTTGTGATCGTCACAGTAACAGAAGCAATAACTGCAGTGCCAGAAAAGCCAACGCCACCAACTGTCAACCTTTGTTGTTCCTGCAGGACAGCTGTTCTTACGGCCAAACATCTGTCCATTTTCATATTCGATGTACTCGTATCTTCGAGAACTGTTCTTTATCTATTCGATACAAATTTATAAATAATTGATTACCTTTTTTATGAATTTTATTATTAGTTTTGTGATTTCGATAAGTAGTTCCTTACCGATGGGCAGATCCACATGTCGGAGTCAACATACTGACAATTGCGAATTTTTCCGTTGCACCTTTTTTGCTGGGAGCAAAACTGATTTTGGTAACAACCTTCCTGTTTCGCAAAAGTGTAATAACCACAGTTTTCTTTACATGTTTTTGCGTCGTTGAGATCTACTTCATTTACAATATAACCTTGGAAGAGTTGCTTCAGTTCCGTGTACGTTTCCTCTTTAAAACAAATAAACAAATGAATTATGTTCGGAAATTAAGAGTAGGTATATATTACTTGAAGAAATAGAATCCGAAAAATCTTCGAAAAAAAATCACATCTACGACTGTCTTGGGATTTGAACCCCAGGTTTTTCAATTGCGGGTCGACTACTCTTACCGCTAAGCTGGCTTAGTTTTTTCATGTTTGAAATTCAAATACATAGGATTCACAAATCTTAGGATTATTCTCACCTGATTTATAAACTGCTGGGTCGCATTTCCAAAGATCTCTGGGTGCAAAGGCCATTGCTGTTTTTACTGCTCGAAGGGTTTCAGATGTTCTGACTGCGTACTCTCGCTTTAGTTGCTCCATTTCTTCAGTGAATGAACCTGAAATCATATTTCAGAATGATAAATAATATTTCCCTTTTGACACATATAGTCGTTACTTTATGATTGTTTTCAAAACAGTAACATACCATTTTCATAGAGTTTCAGCAGAGTTAAAGAAAACTGCATCATTGTGTAGCCTTTAATCTCAGTGAGGGCAATCGTATTGTAGAGATTATACAAAAGTTGCTGTGGGGACTGATTTAGGTTGCATATTTGTGAGGAAGCTTCCTGAAAATTACAAAATTCTTGCTATAGCAGCAGCACCATCTTTAGTAAAATCGGGCCCTTAGCCCCCCTTCCCAGTCCTATTGAAACGCTGAAATTGTGTTTTTTATTTAAAGGCAATGGTAATAAACTGTATTACCATATTACCATATTAATAAGTAAGAATGATTTTCAAATAGTTTTCCTATGTGTTTTTGTACAAATTAATGGCGCAAGTGTCACAAAAGTACATAATCTACTATTGTGGTAATGCGGTATTTTAAAAGTAATTCAACTTTCGAATGTAAGCATTAACAGTGGCATAACCTCACTTTTTAACCAATCCTAACTTTATGTACGTGAACATTAAAAAAAACTTTAAGATTCTTGTATAAAAACTTAATTTAAGATTAGCATAACTTTTGCCATCTGTTTATCAAAATGTCAAGTTAGAAGCCATTTTGGTATAAATTCACTTTTTTCATTCACATTCATTGGTATAAATTTAATATTTGAGAACCTCTGTCCACCTTTATGTCATGTGATTTAACTTGAATGATTGTTTTCGCGCTTACAGTTTTAACCATTTTTTCTCTTTATGCAATGAAACAAATGTACGAAAATGTCAATATTTTACTCCTAAATATGAAAAAGCTGTTGAAGTTTTTCTTTAAACTGTCGTATTATTTTTTTTAACTGATGCTGGTATTTAACTTTTTGTTCTATTTCTAATTTTTTTTACATACAACTTTTTTCTCCAAAATATTAAAATTCACGTTTTTTTTTAAAACGACACAAGATACAACAGTCAAAAGGACAAGAACATTCCCCTTAAAAAGGCCTGAAAAATATTTGGTTTATGCTTCTCTCGATCTCGTTTATTTAACCAATTTTGTACATCAGTTCATGATGTCAAATAAATATTTTATGAAAATTTTTATTTTGAAAAATAGAATTTGTTTCGAAATCATCATGTTATGAATATATAGTGCCCCCTGAAAAGTGAGCGTTAGATAGCCATTTACCGAATGCTGTCAGCTGCTGACAAATTTTTAGTTCCGAACGCCACCACATTGACAGATTACTAGTTCCAAAAATGGCCTCTGAATAATGCACAATGAATTAGGTATTTTTACTTCAATCGCCTGCTAACTTCATTTCGTTGATTGCTGAGGGGAAAACAATGAACCAAATGCATGGGATTCGGTCCATTTTTGTCCTATTTTGCTAATATCTTCGTAAAAACTCATTTTTTCGATATAAGTGTATTTGAAAAATAGTTTGTTCTTTTTTTGTTAGGAACTATTTAATCACATAATAAAATGATAGTAATTATTATTCATTGCGAACATAACACAAAAATAAAGTTTTGTCCCATACATTAGGTACATTATTTTCCCCTCGTGATTCAACGAAGTGAAGTTAGCTAACGATGAATTGAAAATACCTAATACTCTAACCGTACTGTTGACGGTGACGCTAGCTCAGACCAACAAAAGCTATTTCAAATTTCGCGCCATACGAGATTATCAATGAGTTATTTTGACTTCAACCATCAGCTAACTTCACTTCGTTAAACGATGAGGAGGAAAACAATGGATCAAATGCGTAGAACAAACTTTTATTTCTGTAATGTCTTTGTAATTAATAATAAATATTATATTTTTTTATTTCATTAAACAGTCATTAAAAAATAAAAACTATTTTTAAAATACACATATATAGAAAAAATTAGCTTTTACGAAGATATTAGCAAAATAGGGCAAAAATGAACTGAATCCCATGCATATGTTTCCTTGTTTCCCCCCTCAGCAATCTACAAAGTGAAGTTAGCTGTTGATTGAAGTGAAAATACCTACGTATATCCATGTAGATGACTGCCACGTCAGTTGAATGTTTTCACGACCAAAGAAAAGACAAAGATATTATAACTATCACGACTCACTTTTCAGACGTTCCAGCAGTCTCATGACATGCTGATTTCGAATCAAACATCGTAAATCGCTCGTAGGGTCAGACAGGTCCTGCAAACATTGATTTCCCCGTAAAGACCTGTCTAACCCTCATTATGATGTAATCTACCATTAACCAATTTTGTTTATATTTCAGTAAAAATTTGGAAAATAACGCATTAAAAAAAATATCAAGAGACTTATTTTTGGAACCCTAAGTACAAATTGAGAATGGGAAACTGCTAGGGGTTTTAAATAAATTATCTCTCAACTTTTTCAGAAAATGAAATTTGTTAATTTCATTAAATTTAAATATATTTATGATTTTGGCAACAACGTTTTTTATTAAATAGGTCCAATTCGTGCCGTCTCCTTTTCTTTAAAAAAGAACATGAATCGCGAACTGAATTAAAATGGGTATGGTCTCACAAGTTTCTGAAAAATTAATTTGCAAAAACAATTCTGCTTTGTCAATTAAGAAAAGGTGAAATTTTCATAATAGGTGGAAACCTTGGAAAATTTCAAAGTAGATGAAAAAAGGTGAAGTTAGTGATAACCTGTGATGACTACAAAATATATACTCCCAGTCATAAAAGAAAAATGACACTACCATCTGACTCAGTCTTTTGTATAGATTTCTTGCAATTTAAATTCATGTTTAATTTTGTAATGTTTGTCCTTCGTTCGTTCTGAAACTGTCAATTTTCTTATATTAGAATCACTCTCAAACTTAGCTTTTATAGACTTTCAGTGTTTCAAATTTTAGATCCTTCCAAAATGGCTATTGACAGATTAAGTTTCGTTTTCAAATTTGATTTTTTTTTTACAGAAGAGTGCCTTCAAATTTTAATACATGTCAGTTTCTATTCTTAAAATTGGACAATGTTTCCCAAATGTAATGTTACAAAAATTAAGTTTTTCATTAGATTGGAGCCTTTAAAAATGGTATTGATATCAAAGTTGCATCGCAACAAAATTGCAATACCTTTCCATTAGAATTCCTAAAAAATGGTTTTAAACTTTCACAATTAAATGCTTTGCATAGATTTTGGGATGCAAACAAAACTATTTGACTAAATCTTTCAAGCTTTAAATTTTTTTCAATATTCTTGGTGAAAAATATAAACTTCTTTCAGTTTGATTTTTTTTCATAATTTTAATTTTTCCTAAGAAAAATTATTCTCAAGTTAAAATTGTTTTCAAATAAATATTTTTTCTAATGAGGATGCCTTAGAAAATCAGTCAACTTGAATTTGAATTCTTTCAAACCAGATTATTCAAAATATATACAAATTATTTTTGATATCAAACAATTAAAAATTTATGATACTTGCAAATTACCAAAGAATAAACCTAAACATTTTTTTAACCCTACAATTTCATTTTTATCATTTTGCAGTTACCTGATACGCAGAAACAAACAAGTTTTGATTGACGATATAATCCGCAATATGTTCAAGAGCCCGTGGAATTGACAAGTTGGGATCATGAATGACTGTTTTCGCGAAATCGACCCACGCTTGTGTCGGGAAAATGCCATTTTTGTCCGTAATATCTAGTTGCATTTGTCGGAACTTCATATAAAGAGCGTTTATCCTCCTCATTTCAATTTGCGTTCTTGCCCAAAGCCATACTGAGTTGAGGGTATCCAAATGTTGCTCTGGTAGAGATGGGAAAGCGTTGTCCGCTTTATCGCCAAACACTTTAAAAACCTTCACCAAATTATAGACCGATCCATTATTTTGGAGATAATCTGGATGTAGATCATCCCCTTGCTCCAGCAAAGCTTGTCGCAAACTGTCTATCTTTGATGGTTCTTTTTTCACAATAGCATTTGTCTCCAGAAATAGGAGACAAACGCCAAAAATCACCTTCAGCCTCATTTTGACTTCTCAATTTTCGATGCACTTTTAGGAATCTGGGTTTTCAAACCTAAGAATAGAGAGAACCTTTATGTGGTTAATTTTTATTTTATTCTGGTTTCAGAGAAATGTTTTTTTATGTTTAAGTGCTCAGGCTCAATATCCAAAGCAAACAAAATGTTTAAAGAGATTAGTAAAAGCAAACCTAGGAAAGAATTTGAATTTGAAATGATAATGGAGAGTGACGTACGACGTGGTACGTATTTTCAAGACGTGAGACAATGTATTTTAAAACATCTCATGGGTGCTCAACTGGATAAACGACCTTCCTTTTTTGGTCAATTAAAGAAAACTGAATTACTAAAATGTCATGATATATATATATATATATATTTTTTTTTTCCAAACAAAAACTTGACTTCTAACTCAGAGGCCAATTCGACGTAAATTTCATATCAGCGTTGATTAGAAGTTAAATAAAAAGACCCGCGCCGGAACCATCCTTGAACTCATAAAACGATTTCACAAATACAAGAAGCATTACATGCGTGATGGGAACTAAAAAATGCTGGCTTGATAAGCACAATTTTGCTAAATTAAAATTTTTTTAGACCACCAAATACTAATTAAGAATTAAGAGTGGCGTAAAAAATGACATACTGATCATTTTATTCCATGAAACATAATTAATATTTTTTAAACTTCATAAACTACGAATTTCTGACTTCCTCTCTGGCCTATATTCAACCGCAGCTAATTGCACGAATTAATTTGTGTAATTTTCTACTCTGCAAGTCTTCGCCAATTACTTTTTTTTAATATGTTTATATTTTGTGGTAATATGAACCACGGAATATAATTAAAAGCAAATAAAGTGGTTCATTCGAATTGCAAAAGAGGTCACCGTGGGTCAATTTAGCAAAGGTTCTCTCCACTCTCCACTTGAATAAATCTATTAATTGAATGAATTCCTATAGGCAAAAGTTGTCTTTCATGTTGAGGTACGAGTGAATGTAATACAAGCTTCTGTAGTTTGAAAAATATAGAATGCAAAGTGTTCGTAAATATTCGCACATTACGTCGACACTATGGAGATTTTTATTTTCACAGCGCACAAGCAAAAGGTGTGTGTTGAAAATTGCTTGCGTCGCTAAAATAAAAAAGATTTCATGAAAAAGGTTGTTGAAGTCACTGGTGGTCACTGAATATTGAATTATTTTTTTGGTGAAAGCCCCAAGTTACGTATTCAAGTTTCAAGAGACAGGTGTTTACAAATCACTGTGGAGCCTGACGCACAACTCTAGTTCACTCGACTCAATCCCGTTCTACCAGAATCTCTGTGGTTGCATGTATATTGTATAAATGTATAGTATACGGTGCAGTTTAACCACTGAACCAAAGACTCGCCACGACTCACAAACTGTCACAAATGAAAGTTGTGCTCGCTCGTGCAGCTCGTGCTCGCTTGGACACAACACCGATCCAACTGAAAGGAATACCATTCATCTCATTTCACTCGCTCCGATCCCTCTCTTAACTCCTTCTTTGGCTAAAGTCACCGGGCGCATGTCTCTTTGTATTCATGCAGAGTTATTCGATCACATTTTTCACTCAAAACCCCTGAGAACTGTAACGTCGTCAGGAAATCGCAATGTGAAATGCCGTAAGGTATTAACAACTCTTCATGTCCGATCCCTTAATCCCAAAATCTTTAAAAATCGGAATGAGCGATTTAAGATTCCAGATCTCCTACTGTGACCTGATAGATTTCATGAGACCTTTAAATGATCTTTTCAAGATTCGCCATGATTATTGAAAATTTAAAGGATTTCCGGCGAGATTTGAAACTGTTTTTGAGCCTTTCGAATATTGGGATTGATGAAATCTTGCAAATTTTCATCAAATAATTTTTAATCTTTGATTCTATATTGTATAGTGACATTGGACAAGATTTCCGAAGTAAATAGCTCATCGCCATAAAGTTTTTAAAGTCGCCTAAAGTATCTCAAAGGGATTTTTGGATTTGGAACCAAATTTTGTAATTTTCTAGTTGAAGTGAGACCAGTGTTTAGAGTATTCAAAATTGGCAGTAATAATCTTCTAATTATTCTTTAGTTGCTAAACCTAACTAACCAACAGCTTGAAATATTAACTTGACATTACATGAAATTACACTGAAATATCAGTATCATCATCGAAAAGAATCAAAACTTTAAAAGATTCAAATTCAAATTGAAAAATTACCTAAATTTGGAAGCAAATCAGCATTAAAAATATTTAAATTTGCGCAGTTAAATGTTTTCTGTGGCTGTTGATGGCTTCGTTAATTTGAAAGGTGTTGAACTTTGAATTTTAAATTTGTTTGTCACAAATCATAATTTTATCAAGTAAGCGACTTAAGTATCCTATTAAGACTATTAAGTAAATGATAGATTACCGCGTTTGACAATCTGTGCCCCTAATGTTGATTTTTTGAAAAATAGAAAGATTCTCGTTTCGCAAGCGATGATTGTTTTACTCCGACACTATATGCTGCTTCGTTAAAAAACCTACATTACAAATATCCAGAATAATATTAAAGAAATTTAAGTTCTGATAAAAGAAATTATTGGAATGAAAAAGTAACTGAATTTAATTTAAAAATGAAACAGTCCAAAAACCAATAAACTCAAAGAACAAAGCTTGGCATTAAAACGATTATCTGCCTAGAATCCTCAGCAGTCTCCAAGAAAAGAATAAAATTATGTTTTGTACACATACAACATTTTTTGTTTTTCGTCACAAGGTTTAATAAGTCTACATACGTAACTGTTGATGCGAATTACGAATGACTTAAACTTGGCAAATAGACATTGGTGCCTCATAATCTAAAACTTTTGTTAGCTTTGTTTTATAACTCATATTCATTTTTCTTTCCTATGACTACAATTAGCAGCGTTTTTTAGTTAAGTGTCCGAAGAATCTAATATCTGTTCTCCGTACAATAAATATTCGAAGGAAATTTTTAAAGTACTATTTTTAATCACATCCGTATAAATTCCTACCTACGAAGAACAATAATGTTGTTATCGAGATTTCGTGCAACTCGACACCGGATTTGAGTCAGTTGTGACAGTATGGTCTCTTATTATGCCACTGCACATGCATTGGACGTACATAATAAAATCATGATAGCTGTTAGTACACGATAGCATTTATGAAGGGTTCAGTTACTCACTTTGCTGACATTAAAATATGCGAGAGGATATTTTCACTGGGACTTCATGAGAACCAAATTCATAATCTTATTTGGATTTTCAACTCTTAATTTCAAACCGGTTTGTATTTCTTCTTATTTTAAATTAATAATTATCAAGAAAAAAATACAAAACAAGATTATGTGGTTTCAACAGTTGTCTTTCAACAAAAATCAAATGAGCCATCTATATGAGCATCTCAAGTTTTTCCATTCAAATTTAAAAAATTGAAATTTCATCTCTAATATTTCTGGATTATGTTCCTGATACTTTATCGAAAATTAAAATTTCGATGTAAAAAGGAATACTGATTTCCAAGTAAAATAGGAAATCTTATTTCAGATTTTGAAACTGGCATTCAAATACAAAGGTGCCCTTTTGATGAAAAGGTAAACTAAATTTGATGGATTTTTTGAAAGCTTACAAAATTTATATTTTTTATGATTTTAATTATTAAGATTTTTTATAAACTTCATTAGTTTTTAAAGGATATATATTAAAAAATAGAAATTTATTTATGAGAGAAAAACTCAAGTTCGAAATATTAAAGCAGCCAAATTAACAGAAATTAAATTTCTTTTGCAACTTGATGGAGACCCAAATTTGAAAGCAAACATTCATTAAAACTCCCTAAAAATGGGTGATCATCAACTGACGGAATTGGAAATGGAATAAATTAAAAAATAGGTAAATCAATTTTCATTCAAAAATAAGAATTTAGTACTAAGGAAAGAGAAATTAAAATTCTTTAAAGTTTAGAAACGTACAATTCTATGTATTTTAATACATAGAATATAATTAAAACTTTTATGTTTGGAGGAAACTGAAAGAATTTCTAATTAAAGAGAAGTCAAATTTTAGGAACTTCTTGGCACCTACTATGATTTTTAATTTGAGAAATATTTCAAATAAAAATTGTTCTTATGAGAAGCGTTTTAATGTGTACTAGTTGTAATTCGTATATAAATGTTCAATGCTTTCAAATTGGAAATAGTTAAATTTATCAAGTTTTACAATTGGAGGTGTGGATTTGTTTGTTTGAATTTTCAATACAAGTGTGGACACGTATGGGAAATTTAAAAAAACGAATGCATACCTCTATTTAAGATATTTAAAAAATGTATTTGGTCAATTTTCAAATGTTAATTGTGTTAGTTTCAAGAGCTCAAAGTTTTATATTATTTAATTCTATGTACTAGTGGTGTGCAATTGATACATTAGATTCCACAGCGAAGTCCTAAATTTGTAATTCGAATCTCGATCAGCGCTATTTCTGATGGCTTTTATTTAAAAACTAACGGAACAGATTCGACATTGCGAAATCCTGCTTTCAAATTGATTTAAATCGCTTTGAATTTTTCTGAAATTAAACTCACCTGACTGTACACACGCTTCAATTTAAAGCAAAAACGTCAATTCAGATAGATTCGAACGAAAAAACATTTAGTTTTGAACTTTATCCAATTTGTTCCTCTTTGAAATTTTTATTTTATTAAACTTTAAATTTTTTTTAACTTGATAATTTTGAAATCTCACGATTTCTAAAGAAGAGTTGACCAAACTTTAAATTCAAATGCTTCCATTTGATAAAAATATAAATTAATTTCTTAGCTTTTACGGAAGCATAAAAATGAAAGGAAAAATTGAAAAAGTTAAAAGTACTAAAATTTAAAATTCTCAACTTTTTGAAAACGATTCTTAAATTAATTTCTTCTGCAAAAAGGGTAAAGCGAATTAAAGATGAGAATACTAAAACTGTATAAATTATTTAAAAAAATTTTAAAGCATATGTGTGAATGAAAAAATTGAATTTTTGTACTGACAGATTAAAAGGGGTCAATGCCTTTGGCTGGTTCAGAAGTTTGAGCAAAGTTTGACGTAACGCAACATCTCGAGAAGACTTCTTTGTTTACCTTCATTCTGTTAGCCAGCATCTGTATAATACTCTGTTCAAATAGATCGAATTCCTGAGGTACAACTTGTCTATAGATGGATTCCAAAACATCCCTCAAATCGCCCAGCCTATGAGACACAGCCGTCTTTGCAAAATCCTTCATCGTGTAGCTCTCGTATTTATTAGGGGACCTGGCATACTGTAAAAAGCTTTGGTACAAGCTTTCAACTTGACCGATGGACTTGTAGAGAAAATGCATTGCTTTTTCAAGCCTTTCTCGTTCTGGAATTTCACGAAGAATTTTGGATACCATCGTTTCTGTACGTTCCTCCATTCTTCCTTCAATAGAATCTAACTTTTTTGAGACCAAGTTTATGCGATCCATCAGCCGTTTCTCCATTCTTTTCACAAAGGGAAAATCAGATTCCCCATTTACATTGGGTTGTTTTGGTCGGATCAATTCCCATGATTCTAGAGCGTCAGTCACAGTTTCTTTAGTAAATTTTACTATTTCTGTAACATCTCCTAGGCTAATGTCAAATTGGTGACTTGGTTGCACAAGAAAAATTAGGAAACTTAACAGTAAACTCGATGCTTGAAACCGAATCATGGTGAACAATTGGCGACTGTTGATGTTGGTTTTTTCTTGTTTGTAGAAGATCAAAACTTATTGTTTAGCATTGTCTTGTGATTGGGAGATGGGAAGGAAGTTTTCCGAGAAAGAAGCACGGCTGACAAACTATTTAACTGTTTATGGAAGTTAAAAGGGAAAGGACTGACTCGATTAGGAATCAGAATAGACGCTCTACTCCATCGGGGACCTGATCCGTGACAACCGCTATGTACACTGCAAACTCACAAACTGGCTGACAACCAGAATCAGTTGAATGTTCTGAGCAGGGTCGGCTCGAGTTATTGTTGGGCCCCAACCCAGTAAACACGCTTTGTAACCAACTGTAACTGTTCCGAATTTAAAAAGGAACAATCTTCAGTTAAATTTGTTTCAATTTTGTTCTAGAATTGTGCCGTCACATTAATATAATATATTTCCAGAACGCTGTCATGAATGTGCTTTAGAACAAATTAGGGGAAAAAAATTAATAACAGTTACAGAATTGATGTAGAACTAACCGATCACAGATGTTTTATAACATTTGATCCAACTTTGATCGAGAATTGTGCCGTAACGATACCAAAACTATATCTAGAACGCTGTTAACAATGTGTTTTAGAACAAATTAAGAACAAAACTTAGGACCTGTTACTAAATTAAATATTTTTATAACTTACAAAAATACGTGAACATTTGTATTAACTATATGAATATATGCGCACGTGACACTATATGTTTTAATTTATAAAAATCCAGCCGTAACCAAATATACTTGTATGCACTGAGTGGTCTGTAGGGTAATTATCGTTCGTTCTTTTAAAACGTTTTTTTTTTCACAAATAAATTTTCCGATTGAACTAAATATTTGTTTACAAAAAAGTATAAAGAAATCGATCGAAAGAAATAAGTTCTGTGGAATACGTGTCTTGAAAATCTATGTCCATTTCAGAGTGTAAATTTAATTGTTTATAAAGCTATCACTTAAAAACAGTTGCCTTGGTTCAAATATTTTGAAAAATAAACTTCTAAAATGACTTAGTTACTCGATGGATAATAACGTATTCTAGAACATGTCACTTTGTTTTAGAACCTTTACAGAACTGTTCTGTAGCCATGTTTGCTGAGAAGTGGGCCCAAAGCATCCAAATTTTTGCCACTCACTTTGAAGTCCCAAGAAAAAGAGAATGCTTTCAACCTTAATACTTTCGCCGTGAGGGTACCGTTATTTTTATCTAGAGGAAGTCATCTGAATTCTTCATGGTTTAACTCAGTTTTGAATTTGAAAGCGATCCACAGTTTATATGGTTCACGTTTTAGACTCTTCGAAAACGAAAATAATTCCGGAGAAATTTCCTTAGCAATTATATTAGGGTTTGCACTCTGAAAATACAAAATTTGTTCGAATTTGACATTTCCATTAGTGATGGGTATTTGGCCGATACCCGAATACACTGGGCTTTGGGCGGGTATCTAATGTGTCGGGTTAAACCCACGTACCTGGGCACGTGGGCACCTGGATAATTACAAAAATATTCGCGCATCCGGATCCCTCTACAATTTTCGGGTATGCACTCGAAAATAACAGAATTTTGCGTGTCATATGAAATTAAATAGAAATTTATTTTCCTTATGTCGTTTGCAAATAAATAACCTTTGATTCACACGCAAATTGATAGTTAATGTTAATGATAATTTTGTGTGGCATATTCCATATTATAATATTGCATACTTTTAGACCCAACTTACTTTTGACACTTTTCTTTGGTTATAAGCAGTTATAGGAATGTTTCGTTTCTTAGTATTTAGTAGAGATCCTCTCTAGGGCTCTACAGGGAGTTGAGACACGTATGCCCCTCCAATAGTCGCCGCTGTACTGGAACTTTGATATTTTCATGGGGCGCGAAAAGTTTGAAAACTGTTTGAACAGTTTTATTTTTTATTAATTCTTTTGTTTGTGAAATTGTTAAAGTGTATGTGTTTCAAAGTGAATATTATTTTTCCCTAACCTTAATAACTAACCTTCCCAAAAATGTATCATGTTCTTCTTCGATTTTTGTCTCTATTATGTATTAAATCCTCTTAAAAATAAAATTGTGATTTGAAAATAGCGCTAACTCGTGCTAATCAAAACGCATAAAAGTTTAACTAGTTCCGGTACAGCGGCGCCAATCAGATTTGGAGTACCCCTTGTCTCAACTCTACCTTGAGGATCTCTAGTATTTATAGGTATGCGTCTCGATGAACCTACATTTGAAAAAAATTCAAATTTATTCTTTCTTCTTCCTCTAAAAGTCTTTTACTTTTTAAATATTAACTTTTTTGGTGCGTTATTTCACATTCGTTTTTTAACACTACTTAGAGTGGATAATTGCGTTTAGATTGGCACAATTTACAAATAAATTTATAGACTTAATTGCTGACTGTAAATTCAAGTAACGCATTGTACATTTTGTATTTATTTGAATTTAATACTCAACTACCTTAAAATGTAATAAAGTGTCGCGTCCCTGAAAGAACAGATGCACATACGATTTTGCGATGTTATGGGATTGGTAGTCAAGTTACTTGAGTGCAGACCCTTTTCGAACTTCAACCAATCGCTGATCTCGAGCTTTCAAATTGAATCACTCTTTTCATATGGGAATTCACCGACGTCGAATAATATTTGTGATAATTAGCGATATAACTCAAGAGACTGTGTGGGTAGTTAATAAGTAGCGAGGCCGTTGGCCTGGAAATGAGCAAAAAATTAATTTATCATTATCTCTAAAAGAATACAATATCTGAAGGGTGGCAATACAGAACCAGATAACCATCAAAATCGGAATTTTTTTATAATGCAATTTTGTTATTTAATCATAAAAAGTTATCCAGTTTTGAGAACATAGATGAGTCAGTTGACAATCTCAAAGTGACGCTGATCACAAATTGGAATCGGCTCTGCTGCGGATTGCGATAATAAATGTAATCATCAATTTCAATAAAAAAATAAAAACATACTTCCGAGATGTTGAGTTTCTGAATGCGGGTGAAAGAAATAAGTTTTATCTTAAAAAATATAGCAAATGACGAGTAAATTGTCCAAGAATTTTAAGATTGCAATTTAACAAGTTTTGAAAGTCGGCTATCGGGGAGGGGTGCATAGCTCCCTCGATGCAGTTGTACACTGACATCCAGTGATTTCATTGACTTCATGTGAATTCAAGTAACTTCACGCCAGTGACTTCAGCGAAACTGTACACTTGAGTTCAGAACTTGTTATAACCCCTCAGCTTTCGGTAGAAAATAAAAATCAAATTTTCTATTTTTTAAAAACCCAAAAAACTTGCTTCCGAGATATGGGGACATTGTGTAAGAATAATAAATCCTTTATACAAAAAAATCGTTTTATTCTAGCAAATAAAACTTTAGAGAAATATCGATGCTGAAGGGGAGACATTATTTAATTACACATTATTATTATTATAAACATTATTACTATCCTCTAGTCCTAAGCTAAAATTTTAACAGAAAAATATTGGTTATCTAATCTAATTCTGTACTGCCACCCTTCATATCGCCAATTTCCATAAAAATTACTTAATTTAATATATTCGTTACTCATGTGGGTGTGTGTGTGTGTGTGTTTCAATAGGTTATACATACATCCTTTTTAGAGAAAAACATAATTACAGTCGAAGCTATCAATAAGGCTGCTACGAATAAGAGTCGAGTAATGTCGAGAGCTAATATCTAACTAACAAATATCTAGGTACTTTTCAAACATTAAAAAATATAATATTTAATTTTTTTTACCCTGTTCATGAAAAGTGAGAAACAGCTATTTTGTATGTAACTCCATTGAGAATTTGACAACGTGGAATTAAGTTTTGTTTACTTTTCTCTTACATCATTGATGATTAAGTAAAGAACAAATAAGCTCAAGATGCTACATGATATCAATATTTTAATTAATTTGGGAAGATATAATAATCGAAATAATATTTTTCACTTCGTAAATCCATTTACAAATGAGAATGTAAAAACATGTGTATAAATATAAAATTAGCCTTGTACAAGTATATGCAGGAAGCGGAATTATTTCACCATATTCAGCAATTTGTATTTTTTGTGGTTCAACAAAAGTATTATTTTTATAGCAACTCTGGATGAAAGATTCAACTTCAAAATTTAATTATATCGGCATTTATCGATCTTTTACGTTAATCTTTTACAATATTTCGTTAAGAATATATCAATTTATTATATTTAAGTTTATAATTCATTCATCTGTTTCAGGTGGCCTTTTACGAAATTCTGAATGGCTTATGGGTGCGCAATGGATTGCAAATTAAGGGCCAAGCAATGACCTATGTTCAGTCGAATTTCTGCAATTCCATGGTAGATGCAGATATTTATCTCCTGCAAATTTGTGCAATGAAACTGCAACCGGATGTTTTTCTCAAGACAATTATTGAGAAGTAAGAACAAATTATTTTGTAATCAAAATCAGTTCTTGGAGTATGTTTCCAGGGTTGCTCAAGAAACAGGAAAATGAGAAAACCAAAAAAGTAAAAGAAATTTTGAAAAGTAAAAAATTTTCCCCGCCACATATGTAAATTTCTTTTATGATTTGGACAATTGTACTATCAGCTGTGCTGATTTTTCAAGTTTACTCATAAGTTATTTATTTATTAATTTAGTGATTTTAGACCATCGAGGTTTCAAACATTTATTTGTAGTTTTACGGTTTTTTTGGGGAATCCTGTGTAACAGTCTGAAAATTAGGGTATTTTTGGGGATTTTTCGGGGAATTAAAATAATAACGAATGTTTCCAAGACTTTTGTGGATTATTAAGTTACCCTTGAAGTATAAAAGAAATATATTTCAGCCTGATATATCAATAATATTTTTATTTTTAATGGTGGATGCCCGACCTCTCCAAAGTCGACAAATCAAATTGCCCGATTTCTAGCTTCTTACACGTGAGTCTAAAATAAACAAATCAAACAGATTTTTAAAGTTTAGATTCTTAGTTAGCCGGGGAACCAAAAAAATTTACGAAAATATTAACATTTCACAAGATGACGGACATTTGAAAAAAATCCGATTTTTACCCCAAAATTTGCTTGACATTGTTTAAAACAAATTGTTGAAACAATTTTTTTCAATTTGGAGTGATTCACCGGCAAATTAAACATTTCAGCAATCTATATGCGCAAGTTCAAGCCGATCGGTCAAATACTTTTAAAGCTATGAGTCGGGTAATTTTTTAAACTATGAAACCGAGAAAAACATGTTTAAAAATGTACATAGTGAAATTTGTCTTACGGGTTCCAATTGTTACTTGGCCATTCCGGGAGCATACATTAAGCCCACTTCTTCTTCATGGAGCTGGTTTATTTCCAAAATCAATTGTTTTCGGTATTGCTGATTGGCTGCGATTTTTTTTACTTGCGCGTAGCTAGACCTTGTGTGGGTTGGATGATGGCCCGAACGGCAATGCGCTGTTTCGGGCATAATGTAAATAATCGGGTCTTTGGGATGTCAAGCTATCCTTTTAGTCCCGCTATAGGGGATTCCCCCTTTAAAAAATGTGTGTGAAATTAAATGTGTCCAAATGTCAAAATTAAAAATCAATACAAATTTATATGTTTTCTAATTTAAACATCATCAAATTTTATACATATTTCCAAATTTGGATTCCATTATGTTGAAAAAAAATATTTGTTAATTTCAATTTTTTACATTTCAGGGTTCGAATCTTGTAATCTTAATAATTGGGACTCTTTTTGATAAAATTAAGTTTTTAAGTTTAGATAGCCACAGCAATGAAAAAATATTTTTTCATGTAATTCAATACAAATCTTTGAATTTGGACTTCACCAAATGGAAAAGGCATTGCAATTTAAAAGAATGCTTTTAAAATCTCCCGTTTGTAATCTTGCCAAAAGTGAGTCTTCAATTTTAAATATCATTTGCTTTCAAATTTATTTGAAGATTTCAAGTTCAAAAATATTTGCAATCTCTACAATTCGCCAATTTAAAACGCTTTTAGATTCAAACGTAATTAATTAATACATTTTGTATTTGAAAAGTTGTAGTAAAACATGCTTATGCATGTTCAGCGTAGACAATCACATATTGTTCAATTTCTACTCTTCACTTCAAATTGTTTAAGTTTGAATACTTCCAATTTTTAATTTCGCATGTTTAAAATAAGGAAATAAATAATATTACATGAAATACATGCAAATTTAAGATTTAACTAATAAATATTTGGGTCCAGAACATTTGGTTTAAAACAAAAATAAATCGGGAATTTTTTATTCCCTTTCCTGTCGCAATCTTGTTCTTCTGTTACTATAATTATAAACTTAAATAAGGTTTTTTTTGTTTTTTCACAGGTTCCATGTGAGAGAATGGATGAGTCTTAGTCTTTATCACGCACCTCAAAACGAATATCTCGAAGGAGAACATGATACTCCGATGCTGGAGAGTTGCTTGACTTTTTTGGCTACCTTACTTAATATTCGCACGAATTTAGGTAAAAATTTTAATTTTATAGTTTTAAGAATTAAAAAGTATTTATTTCATATTTGTCTCTATTTAAAATTAGAAAAAATGTTATATTCAATAGTTTATAAAAAAATCTCTTGCAGGTCTTTCCGACGCTGAAATGGCGGGTCTAGAGATGGTGACTTTGTTATGTATGGGAGACAAAACACACAGTCAATTAATGGAATTAATGCCAGAACGATGTGGCACGACTCAAAACAGAGATTTTGAAACGATTCTGAGAGATGTGAGTCTGATATTGCTAAGAAATACAAAAATAATTTTAACAAAAACTGGTCTTTGAATGGTCTTAAGCACTAACGAATGTCTACATTCAGACTTGACCAGTCGGTAACAGGCTGCGCTATAGAAAGATTTTCTAGTTATTCTCTCCCTTGGGCAAAAGTCGAAGCAAATGTAAACACCAGAATTTTTTCCAGCAATTTAATCTTTGATTTCTCGATCAACAGGTGGCAGATTTCAGAGCTCAGAATACCGAGGCGAGTGGAAACATGCAACAAAGAATGTATGGCCCCAAGCATCGAGTTTGGGAAGAATCATTCGATCCTTTGCATGTTTCCCTGAGAACAGTACATCGAAAAGACTACCAAGTAGCCATGGATCGCTTCATTAAATAGTAGGAATTTATCTTTACTTAAAATGAATATACATTCTTTTACAATACAACATTTTAATTTAGCTTGAAAGTTGTATTCTTATTTTCAAAACCTATCTTTCAGTGTAAAACAGTCTGGCAATATAAAGAACGGCGCGACACCCTGGCCACCATTCCGCCACCCAGTTCCAGTTTCATCGGATTACGAGGATCCAAGACTCGTTCTGCGATCGAAAGTCTTCCACTCGATGATATATATTATTCTGTACAAGTCTGTCAATGGACACAATGTTTCGGAGAACGTAATGGCACTTGCTATTTATCTTATGGAGTTGGCAGTGATGAGTGCGGAAGTTCCAGATGAAGCTGTGAGTTACCTACATTTATAAGTATTCAAAGTCAACCGCATAGTTAACAATAATTTGGTTCCTTCTTTTCAATTATTTCTAGAGGAAATGGTGAAAAATCTGTGCAAATTGGATTTCCAAAGTTTAAAAAATAATAAGTTGAATTTTTATCTTTTTCAATTGTGACATCATTCAATTTACAATGCGTAATTCGAAAATCTTCTTCTTTTAAAGTGTTTTAATTTTAGGTTCTTAAGAGGTATTTAGAAGTTTTGAAAAGATTCGATGTTAATTTAAAGCTTCAAATTATTTCAAATCATTTAAACGAAGTGCGTACCGACAAAATTCGGCTATTTGCACCGAACTTTAGGTGGAAATAACCACGACCTAATTTAAAACAAAGTGTAGATTTTTGCAGATAAAAAAAAATTAGAAACTTTTTAAGAATTGTGAAAGGCTTCAAAAGAATAAAAACATTTTCGTAAGATTCCTAGGAAAATTGAAAATCATTTTTCATTTCGGAATATTATTTTAAAAGAATATTCTAAAAGATTTCCAACATTGTTAAAAAAAAATTTGCAAGATTTTAAGAAATTTTTTTTTAATTTGCAGGATATTCTTTAAAAAAATTTTAAATAATTTTAAAGTTAAATCAATTTAAAACAACTTCTAGATTTCTCGAGATTTTGGAATGAAATTTTGAAGTTTTCAAGGATGTTTAAACTGCTTAAGAATAAATTAATTTAAGTTCTGATTTAAAAAGTGTGCAGTTTAAAAAAAACATTTTCCATTTTCACGTTTCGAGCTTAAATTATTTAAAAATAATATAATTTTGAAAGTTTGAAAGTTCATTGATTCCCTAATTTAGAACATTGAAAATGATAACGTTGGTTTATATTTTTAGAATTGAATCTGAATCTTTGAACTCATTAGTTTTTTGTTCATTTTAAATTCTAAATTTTACAGTTCATCCGATTTTCTTTTAAATTGTTTAATTGAGTTGAATTGAGTCCCATTTTTAGTGCTTTAATTTGTAGATTATTTTTTATCATTGCAAATGAAAATTTTTTTAGCTTTGCAGTTCGAATCTTTTAATTTGATGGACCATGAAAAATGTTTGCAAACCAAGAAAAAACCGGAAAATGTCTGGGAATTTTCTAATTTGGTTAAAACGGCGTCCCTGATTATTATATGTACGATACAGCGCATGAGAACATTGCATTGGGAATTAAAAAAAGACAAATGTAGCGTAAGATTAATTTCTCTGATTCCAATTTAGAATTGTACAATTTTGAATGTCTAGATCCTGCATGGTTTCTTTCTGAAAACATAAATTTAAAAAAACCTGAACTCTTCATTATTTTGTAAACAGTAAAAACTACTGTTATTAGTAGTAGTAGTTTCATTTTAGATGTTCTATGCCGGCATTTTCTATTTTGAACGTGTGTCGCTAATTAATTTTAAAATGATTCAGTGTTGTTGGTTAGCAATTGAACTTTTTCAGTTTTTAATTTATCTAATTAAAAAATATTTACTCCCATCAGCGTTTCCCTTCTGAAAGCATCCAATTTTTTAAGTTTTATTTTGAATCTGTCTTTTTATTGACATAAATATAAAATTAATTATTTTGAAAACATAAATGAAAATGCTTTATTTTTATGTTATGAAAACCTTTAATTTTTTAATTGTAGAATATAAGGCATAAGATTAAAAATAGCCCAATTTTTGTGGCTTCCACTTTATAAGTGTGCATGTAAAATTTCAAATGTTTTTCAGCTACAAGTGATCTAATTTGAAAGACTTGGAATTTCGATTTATTTATTTAATTATGAAGTTTTTTATTCCAAATTTTTAATTTTCAAACGCTGCACTCTGAAACGCAAGCCACTGTTAAGGCTTTCAATTTTATATTGTTTAAATTCAAACGATTTGAATATGAAATTAATCTATTCAGACTTTCACTTTAAAATATTACAGTTGAAACAGGATGATCGCAGTTCTCAGGGAAAACTTGGAAATGTTAAGCAATATTGTTGGTCAGGAATATCAGGGATTTTGAAAAAATACTGTAAAAATTCGGGGAATTTCGACAAGTAGCACTCTAAATGATTTATTATAAATAATATTAAATTTAAAAATGTAATTTGTATTATTTAGTTCCATTTCTAAAAAATGCTTTCTTAAAAATTTTACAAGATTATGTTTCCGTTCTTTAAATATTAACGGTTAGGAAAAATGAGTAATTGACCACGCAAAAATGAAGAAAAGATTATTGAATTTTAAAAATAAAGTTTTACGGCCATCCTGTTGAAAGATTAGAAAATAATATTTTCCAATAATTTTAATTATTTCTGCGTTTAATTATTCGATGTTAAACGCTCCTATTTATAGATTTATCGATTATTAAGATTTCCAATTTGCCAACGCAGTGCATTTTTTTTTTATTATTATTTTGGGTGAAATGATATTTCGGTCAGTCTAAACGGTGATCTATATACATATACTGTCTTTATTTTTATAGTATTGTTTTAAAATTGATCAATCGCACTAATTTAAAATTATTTGTTGAATTGCAAACATGACATTGTCTCTTTGTCATGAAATTAATCTCAAATCAAAACCATTCGAAACGAGTAAAAACAGATATGTGAACTAAATAAATACTGTGAAATAATGCGAGTGAAAAATAATAAATATTTTGTATTATTATTAATAATTTTAACTAACTGAAGAAAAATCTTGAATTGTGCAGAGTAATCCACTGTGTCAGTACAACAGTGGAGATTCTCCTCGTGTGATTAAGGACATGGACTTATCCAGTTGGTTTGCAAGTGACGATTTGTCCGAAAATCTTCGAACGGTTGTACCTCGCGTACTTCTGATGCAGGAACCCGACCATAAAAGCATGAGTAGCGAGTACTGTACGTAGTTTCTTCTACTTTTATCTTTCGTCAATTTTATCAGTATCAGGCAGTTATTAACAAATAACATATCAAATTTCCAGGTGACTTTGATTGGGAAGTTCAAGGAGAAATGACTGAAGTAGCTTCTACTCTAATGTTAGACGATAGTGCTGAGGAAAGCACTTTAGCCCTCGCTTTAAGGACTGTAGACGGAAATAGTGACACCATGGGTGAATCTGCTTCACTTCCAGCTTTGCCTTCCACAAATGGTGAGAAATCCTTTTTTTAAATTTAATTTCTGAAGCTGATCCTGTTTCTTTCTTTTATAAATTTCAAGTTCTCTTTTTTGTTTATTCATTGTAGAGATGTTTTATTTGATTTTGATAACTACTATTGGGCCAGGGCATAAAATGTTTTCAATTTTCGGACTACACATGAACACACGGACTTTTATATTCCGACCCCTCCCCCCACAGAAGCTAAAGAAATGTTAACCGCAATTGGCCAAAAAAATTATCGATGTGCAATTATGCATAATTAAAACAAGCTGCACAGGCAGATACACTCCAGAAAGAGGAGAAATGGGGCTTATGTTACAAAACTAATCATAGTTTGTAAAAATTTCATAAATATTTTTCAGGTTGCCAGTTAAAAAAGTGAGGTGAGGTTTACCGTACTTCACCTTATATCCCGTATATGTATGATTTCTTCTACAAGTATAAATTACCTTCATATATAAGCTCTAAACGACTATTTAAAATTGATTTACACATATATTTAATTATAAACAACTCCATAGAAAATACCATATTGAATTTTGTCTTTCATTGGTACAATGCCACCTACGATTAATTTCGCTTCTCGAACTCCATAAGGAGGGCTGTCACATGAATAGTTGAACTTTCAACTAAAAAGGTCAATCTTAAATCAAAAATGCAATATGTTAAAAAACAAACACGTGAGGCTTCAACCACTAAAATTAATTTTGATTAAAGTAGTTCAACTTTCGACCAATATTTGGATTTTCAACCAAAAAACATGCATTCTCAACGAAAAAGTTAATAGTAAACTTTTCAAACAAACAAAAATTATTTTCAACAAAATATTTTAATCCTCAACCAAAACAGATTAATTTTGAAACAAAAGATTTTTCATTCAAGGAAAATAAATTTTAACACAAAAATATGAAATTTCAACCAAAAAATTTCATTTTTAAGCGAATAGTTAAATTTGCTACCCAAAAAGTCGAATAAAAAAAACGGGTTTTCAATGTTCCAACTTAAAAAATTCCCCGGCAACTCCTTTTTCAACCTAGAGGGTTTCTTCTTGGCTTAAAATGTCTATAATTGATACGTATATTACCCTATAAGTAACTCCATAACGTCAAAATGGGCTCTTTCCTTGCGGAGCATTACATTTTTAGATTACAAAATAATAGTTAAAATAAATATTGAAGTTCTTTTTCAATAGTCTGAAAAAATGAAAATTTTGCTTAGAAAATAAATTTAGTTATCGACTGTATACTATTTGATTCCGAACGATACACTTTTGGATTCCGACTAAACAAAGTGTGTAGGACTATGCAACATTGTATGCCCTGCCCTATAGCCTTTCTTCTCAAAGAGATCTTACATTTACAAGATGTTTGCAGTACGCATGGCATTTAATCTTGAATTTGAATTAATAATCCCAAACTTTTACTCTTCGAAAACGGACTGGAACGTTTCTTTCAGTTTGAATTTGCGTTACTGTTTTGTAGATGAATATGGCATGGCTATTGTACCTGAAGATGGAATTGTTGCCATTCCTCATGGCAACAGTGAAGATGACTTAATACCATCTCTGCAAAGAGCTTTGCCACCATCCATCGAAGAATCCATGGCCCTTGCCCTTGAATTACCTCCTTCACCACACCGTATGTTCTTTCAGTTTATTCCGTCTTAGTAACGCTGATACCAACCTTATTAACAAAAACTTATAATATCCGTACACTCTAAATTAATTTTTTCTTTATTTTTTTTTATGATTTAAGAGATAGATGCAAACTTGACTTCCTTCAGAATTAAATATATGGATTGGTTAAAAGATGATTATAACCTAAAGTGCAATTTTTCTTTTTTCTTCAAAAAGATCATTTAGGTAGTCAACCCGCTTTGCCACCAACACCTCAACGTCCAGCTGTTATGGCCGGAAATGAAGTGGTGGCGGTTCAAACCCTCGAGTTAGAAAGACCTTATCCACGACTCACCACATCTGAAATAGTAACGACTGAAATTGTACCGTCGACATCTAATACTCAGAGACACTTGAGACACAGGGATCCTCAAGTAAGTAAACTTTATTTTTGAAAATACATTTTTTTAATTGAGAGATTAATCCCTGATGCGACCGAGAAATGATAGTGAATATATTTCTTTACAATAAGTTTTTAAAATTTGAAATTAGTAAAAAAACTAAATTTTTAACTGTTTGATTCAGAAGGTTACAAATTTGAAAATGTGCAATATTTTACGTCTTTATTTAAAACATGTCAGCGAATCACTTTTTTTAAAATGACTGAGTTCCCTTTCTAAAATATGGTTTGAACTGAAAGCCAAATTAAAAGCCAAAATATGTGAAATTTTTGTAAATGAAATCCTTGCGAATTCAATGATTTCAAATTAAAAACATTAATATTTAAGCAATCATAGCATAGAAATGTTCAATGAAAAAAAAAATGAATTTTAAAGTTTATGAAATTGATCCCTATAAGATCCTACAATATGCAAATCTATTTCGAATAGAAAGCTTTAATAGTTGCACAATTTTTTACCTGGAAAACCCTGGAGAGGTCCTTGCATTTTTCTTGTAGTCAGTCCTAGAAATATTATCCCCTTAATGAAAAAAATAAGCTTTTAAACTTGTTATCTGCTGAACGTAGAAAGACTGTTGAAGCTGCGTTATGCAATATACGCTTTAAAAAAGTGCGCACATAGGTGGAGAAATATTATTGCTTAACTATTTAAAGAACTTTCTGTATATAATCAGTACTGTAATGCTGAAATTTATGTTGAACACTGTGTTATCAAAAAAAACTCAATGTACGATTCATGACATTGGTTTTTTTTTGTACGATGAGATGAGAATGCATTGACGCACTGAGTATGGGACTCGACCTAAAAAACGGCAACACCCACTAAACTTACTTCTTCTTCCTGTTAACACATGCACCCGGAATCCAATTTCACATTACTTCAGGAACATGGGTGTAACAGTTGTAGTCTAGGCCTCGGCGTCCTGCTATATATGCTACCTTGGTCTTCTAAACCTCTCAGCCCCAACCATAATGTATGCATCGTCCTCAGCAACGTGACAGTATCACCCAACAGGCTAGTTGGCCTTCAAATCATATTGGGCCTGACTAGTTACTGCTGTCTGTTTTGTAACTTCCTCGACAAGGCTGCCTTCTTAAACGAAGAGCATCGCATGGACCCCGACAGATGATCGGTTCGGAGCTCTCCTTTTCTGGGGGCGCAGAGCTGGCACTGAGGTGTGATAACCCTTGAAGTTCGCTGCCAAGTGGCTGAAGGCCATACAGCGTTAGCGTCTCATCACCTCCGTCTTCTTTCGGGCTCTGCAGGACACCCATCCCACCATCAAGTTCCCCGTACGTTGGAGTTTCGCCGCCAGATCTTCATTCAATTTCACATACTCTTTGTGGTGTTCACTTTTACGTCAATCAGAACATCACCGTTTCTCGTTTGCCTGACACCCCTGATTTTTACAATAAAGGTATCAGATTTTACCTTTCGTTTGAAGTCCTTCAGAACCTTTGCATAGCTCAAGCCCTAAGCTGGTTTTAACAAAACTGCTTCAGGCAAACCGCGTCTGTTGGAAACCCTACTTCTTGGTGGACTTGAGTTCCAATGAGACCCCTCCAGGCTCTTTCTTGGTTGTTGAGGTAGCCGCTGCATCAGTGCCGGTCCTGTGCTTCTTCACTCGCGGTCTGGTGGTGTTTGTCTCAAGAGAATTCAGGGTGGATTCCCTCACTCTCTTTCCATAATGGGGTATGGGAATTACCATAGCTTCTTCGGTCTGGATCCCCTTGTGAATCGTGTCCTTCTTCAGAGTTGCTTTCTTCACCTTCTTATCGATGGTACAGCCAACACCTAGCGGTACAAGACCTTAGTGCCACTTGGCGTGGATTACAGCACCATTCATTTTTTTAACCTTTTTTCACTTCTAGCATTCCATGCCTGCTCGGCATGAACCAGTTTCTCTTTGAACTATAAAATCCTGCATCTTTTCCAGAATGCTCTGCAGCTCTTTGATGAGTTCAACGTTCTCGTCTGCATAACAATCCGCGATATTCATATCCCTCCTTACCTCCGTGTTTTAGCTCATGTCCAGGTCCTCTAATACATCCAACCCTTCTCATAACTCTTCACACACACTTTGTTTCGGTTTTATTTTTTTACTGGACTCCATGTTGTTTCCAAGAGTAGCTTAGGAAAATGGGTCCGCGCCCGCAGAGCCTCGCATGCGAGTATTTTTTCGGTACGGTTTTTCTTTTTTTTTTTTCCTCGGTACGGTTGTTCACAATTGAGCTTGGGGCTTTTCCTTCGAGACAATCCCTGTACCATTTTCCGAAAATGTTTATTCAGTTTGCAGATATATTCAGCAGTAACACTCGGTACAGGGACCCTCTACGTTCAAACCGTGGGCGCTCTCGATAGCCTTGGTCAAAGGCATAGCAGATACATAGTACTCATTTTGGATATTGTGGAACTAAAAAAGTATCATGCGAAAATGTTCGTACACCCCAAAAGTCTGGTTTTATGGTAAAAGAAAAAACGTTTTTTCGTAGGTGCATGTATATAATCCGACAGGCCCACAAAAAAGAAAGTTGTCTGCACGAGACAAGTGACTAGGCTACCCTAATGGATTTTTGGGCCGCTGAATCCGAATATGGTCTTAGAATTTGCCCTGCACGTCCCAGTTTTCGCCTAGATGCAAAAAGTAGGGAAAAGCCTAGAGATGTTCTAGTCACACAGGCAATACAACAAATTTGTCAGCACGAAAGAAGTGATTAGTTTACTCTTATGGATCTTGAGCTGCTGAATCCAAATCTGTACTCAGAATTTCTCCTACATGTCTCAGTTTCCCCCTAGATGCACAAAGTATGGGGAACCTAGGGATATTCTGGATATTATTTTATTAATACCAGTATGCGGAAGAATAAACGTACTGGCGTCATATTCTTATGTTTCGAGACACGTGAAGGCCAAATTCATCCAGAAAAATGTCCTAGTGTGTTTACCGTTTCCCCTAGCTAGGATGAATCTAGGGAAATTGAAGGTCTTGCGCATGTTATACTGAGTTAGGAAGCAAAAAATAAGAAAAATGCTGTTTCCTCTGCAGTTTTGCGCACTCAATCTAAATTTGATCACTAAATTTTTCGAGCTTTTACCATTTTCTCCCTAGATGCAAAAGTAGGGAAAAGCCTAGGGATTTTCTGTTCACACAGGCCATAAGAAAATTTACCTGCAAGAAACAAGTGACTAGGCTAACCTTATGGATTTTGAACCGTTGAATCCAAATCTAGCCTCAGAATTTCTCGTACACGTCTCATTTTTCCCCTAGATGCAGAAAATTGGCAAAAACCTAGGGATATTCTGGACGTTATTTGGATAATACTGGTATAAGCGAAAATACACATGGATGTTATATTCTTAAGTGTCGCGACTTATAGAGACTTAATTTGTACACAGAAATTCTCTAGTGTGCCTTCTGTTTCCCCTAGCTTGGGTAATTCTATGGAAATTGAAGGTCTTTCTCATATTATATAGATTTGTACAGGGGAAAAAATCCATATCTTTTGCAGATTTGCGTGCTAAATCTAAATTGGAATCCCAAATTACCAAATTACCCCTAGAATTACTCCAGCTAGAGGAAATAGAAGGCACACTGAAGAATTTCTGTGTACAAATTAAGGGCATGCTCTTCGTGACCACGTGACCAAACTAGTCCCCGGATATGAGAATTTTTTTGGTGTTCACTGTGTCCACACAGATTGAGATATCGTGTTTAAAATTTGACAGATTAAATAAAAAGCACTAAAGAACGTTTGTATACATTAATGTGTTTATAGTTTTAAAGAAAGTTTATTTATAAATCGATGAAAAAGGATATTACCATTCGAGTTATAGCACTATGCAGATAATTTTTGGTTTGATGCATTTCGGATTTTTTGGTTCGCGTATATTGAGCACTGACACCAGTTTTGGACTAAATCGTCTAAACCTTAAAAAAAATACTCGAAAATTCGTCCAAGTCCCATCTTGAGAAATGTTCATCGTCAGAAAATAATTTAAATTCTCTAATGGTTATATATTCTTGTAGATTTTGTGTACTGGTATGAAACAATTCCAAGAATAAAAATAAAATTTCGCCCGGGGGCGAAAGACAAGTCGAGTCCGACGCTGAGTCCCGCTGGTTGGTTCACTTTCAACAATAGTTATCAGCTGATCGATTCAACGTCAAGAATTATGGAAATTGGTTGGAGAACTCCGACGAGTAAATTTTAGCACATTGCTGGTGCTGCTATGTTTCCAATTTGAAATTTATCTTTCATTTTTAGGACCAAAAAAATGGAAATCATTTTACACCGAAATTTCATGAACGAACTTAGTCACTTGATCTCGACTTTATCGACGTTCAAAGTTTCTTTTTTTCTCCGCTAGAAATCGCTAAAAATGCCCAAAAAATAATGATAGGTTACGTGTGTGCAGATACTTATTTGTTGATTTGCAACGAAGGTGCAAATTTTATTGCTTATATTAATTTTTTTCAAGGTTTAGACGATTTAGTATAAAATTGGTGTCAGTGCTCAATATGAGCGAATAAAGAAATCTAAAATGCATCAAATCAAAAATGATCTGCAAAGTGCTATAACTCGAATGGTAATATCCTATTCCATCGATTTATAAATAAACTTTCTTTAAAATTACCAATATATTGATGTATATAAACGTTCTTTCGGGCTTTTTATTTTATGTGTCAAAGTTTAAACACGATATCTCAATTTGTGTGGACGCAGTGAACACCAAAAAACATGTTCATAACCGGGGACTAGTTTGGTCACGTGGTCACCGAAGAGCATGACCTTAAGTATCTGCAAGTCGTTGCACTTAACAATATAATATCGATGTGTCTTTTTTCGCGCATACTGGTATTATCAAAATAACGTGCAAATTATCACTAGGGTTTTCCTTATTTTTTGCATCTAGAGGAAAACTGAGACGTGCAAAATAAATTCGGAGGCCATATTTGGATTCAACGGCTCAAAATCCATAAGGGTAGCCTAGTCACTTGTCTGGTGCAGACACTTTTTTTTGGTGAGCCTGTGTAATCTATAACTCAACCATTTTTCATTCGATGTACATTTATTTTTTGTTTGAAAGTAGAAAAACACCTTTTTAACCATACATTGTTCATTTAATCACGGAAAAACATCACGAAGCTACATGGAGCGACCGGGGCAAGAGCTGCCACTGCTTTTGACACGAACGGTTAGTGTCAAAATAAAAATTTTTAAAATAGCAAGAGCCAAAGTTGTCAACGCAGTGACCGATTGATAATTCTCACGAGCCGCTCGTGCTAATGACAACAGCAGCGCGAGCTCGGTAAGTGTTGCGCTTATCGATAATTCTCACTAGCCGCTCGTGCTAATGACAACAGCAGCGCGATCTCGGTAAGTGTTGCGCTTATCCCGGCCAGTTTTTGGGGTTGACAACAATCTCTCGTGTTAACTTTCAATAGCGGGTGGTGTCAAATAGCTCTAACGTTAAGTGAAAATCGCGCTTGTCGCTCGACTCATTCGCCGCAATACCGAATGCTGAAAGTATTAAGGGAAAACGTGACATGATCAAATGTAGTTTTATCATTTAACTGAAAATTTAGAAAAGAGAAATTTGTGCAACTTTTTAGAAATGCAAGAGACTTTTCGAATTAAATTTTCAGATTTTAGTTGTTCATATTAAAATTCAACTTTTAATGACTTTTTTAGTAAGCGAACTCATAAAGTGCGCTCAAATCATTTTAATTTTCGCAATACAATCTAAAGAAAATATTTTTGAACAGAACTTCCGAATTAGAATCGGACTTTTTACTAGTGGGAATATAAAATTAAAAGTCATAAAAGTACATGAAGGTTAAGTAAGGTATGGTTTGAACTTAGCAAAATTTGTTTCTTTATGGGCTAAAGTAGAATGTCTGGTAATCCTTTACATTTATCAAATGTATTATCAACGCATAAATATTATCATTGTTTTATACATAACAAGGTTTAAATATTTTTGAGGTTAAATGTGATGAAAAATTATTTACTCTGATGTTATAAACAATTACGATGTGCATATGCAGGTTCATTCATCTCGATCAGCTGATGCTGCTCATAGCACAGTTAGTATATTGCTGCGAATCAGTCGAGCGATAAGCGCGTTTGTCACTAAACATTAGAGCTATTTGACATCACGCGATATTGAAAATTAACACGAGAGATTGTTGCCAATCCCAAGAAAGGGCCGTGGTAAGCGCAACACTTACCAAGCTCGCGCTGCTGTTGCCATTAGCACGAGCGGCTCGTGTGAATTTACGAGCGGGCAGTGTGTTGGCAACTGTGGCTAGTGCTATGAAAAAAAATTATTTTAACACTAACCGCTCGTGCCAGAGTTTCTTCGTGTACAATCGAAAATATTTCGAGTTTTCTCATTTTTTTCCCGATTTTGTCAAATCTAAAAACAATTTAATGACGTTTTTCGAAATGCTATAATTTTTTGCTGTTAATATATTGAAAGTGCGTTCAATTCCGCGTGTAATTAGTTTTTTTTAGGATTGGTTGGAATTTGGCTGAGTTATTGAACACTATTTGTAGTATTTCATATTTTTTACTATTAGAACTGAGTACTGCTTCAGATATAACGAGTCAAAATGCCCTATCAGCTTTTACTGTATTTGGGAACTCAGTTGCTAAATTAGCTTCAAATTCCATGACTCAACCAAATTTCAACCAATTCTAATTTTAAAAAAGCTCATTAAATGCAGGCGCGCACACTCCCTCCGCCACCGGGGTAGCGACGGGCTATTTTCTTATTTAAAAAATGTTTTTTCTTCATTTTTACTTAAAATCATGAATTGTTTAGTATTATTTTCAGTAAAACCTACATTTTTCAGCCCATCTCACCCCCCCCCCCCCCCCCCCCCCCCCTAGTTTGGGTAGCAACCGCTACTTTTCATACATGGTTTGTGCGCCCCTGTTTAAATGCGCAATTGGGCAAACTATTGCATTTCAAAAAGCTCATTAAATTGTTGTTAAAGTCGAAAAAAATCCTAGGAAAATAGCGAAGTCACGATTTATTTATATACATACACATACAAAAAACGAAGTTTTTACCAAAAAATTAAAATTGGAGTATATGACAAATTTCCACTAATAGATCTACAATTTCGACAACGTTTCGTAAAAAGTATTTTGTTACTGTAATACAGTGTATTTTATAAATGGTTCCATAAGTTGAATTGAATGCAATTTTTTGATAAGGTTAATTTTAATAATTAAAAAAAGGTACGTTTGAAAATTAATTTTTTTTTGGCTGGAGAACCTGGAGAAGTCCTGGATTTTTTAAAGAAACAATAGACATCCTGCATTACGCAATTATATATTTAAATTAAGTCGCCGCAAGATTTCCAGTTTAAAACTTACATTATTCAAAATTGTAAACTATCATGTACGATATGTAATTAATTTAAAAACTTTCAAAACTAATTAATTTTAGATTGAAAATTAATAAATAAGACCATTTTCAAGTAAACTTAAATTTCTTCAACTTTGACAGTTTGACACAAACTAGGTACGAAAATATTTTAATTTGAAATATGTCTCTGTAAAAGTCTTGAAATAAAAGGTGCTTAATTTTAAGGATTTCTATTTAGGAATTGTTCGGGCGAGTGGGATATGGTGCCGGACTTTGAAATAAATGTCCTGAAATTAAAATTGAAATGTGATTTTGATGCCTGTATATTTTGGCGAAAACCTCACATTATCGGGCTACAAATTTCATTCCTCAAAAACCCTTTTTGACTATGTCATTATTTTATATTTAATTAATTCGTTGGTCTCGCATATCAGTCAGCGTACCCCATACCATGGGGGCATGGTATGTAAAGAGAATCCTTGAAAGTATATTTTAATTGGAAATTTTAATTATAAATGGAAATACATTTATTACCTTTATAATAACAATTTTATATATTTGTAGGCTATAATCACCAATTTTACGTAATAGTCTCTTTCAAAGAAATAAAACGTGAACTTGGTACTTGCAGTATTATTAAATATAGCATCAAATTTCGATTTTCGTAATTATCTGTATAAATTTATTATAAGCAACCTCGAATTTTATTAAAGAGAACAGACATAAGGGTTATAAAATTATTAAAATTACGAGATTCACAAGATAGCTAGTTTTTTTGAGTTTTTCTACATTATTGACCAAATTAACGACCTGTTATCAAGCACTGTTACTATCTCCACAAAATACTGGGGCATCATGCCCTGCATGTCGTGTTGCAAGCTTTCCTTGAAATGTAAGGATTCTTTTGTTTCAACGCTGGAAGGGTCCCAACCTTCACCGCGAACATCAAGTTATTACGAGGGTAGTTCAATAAGTCCTTAGAATGAAGTATAAAAACAATTTTTTTTGGGTAAATTTTTTTTTATTTTTCAACATAATCTCCTTGGAGCTC
>NC_046664.1:95969601-95975704 GCF_010883055.1 Belonocnema kinseyi
CCATATATCTAGTCGGGAGTGGTGCTGACTGAAAACAGATGATTTGGAGCGATTCGCGCGCCATATGTTGGTCATTCTAAGGACTTATTGAACTACCCTCGTTTGTCAAGCAACGTTCATTGACCATCCCGGCCTTGTATCGATTTGCCTCTTGTAAGCAACTTTTTCAAGTGTGCATTGCATGTACCGAAAAGTGCGGATCGATTTGAAATCAATAAATTCTATCAATAATAATGTACTTTAGTACATGCGCATTTGAAACAGTCGTGGTGCGTTACTAAATCGTCTTGTTACTAACTTGGTGGCTTTTTGTTACTAAATCGGTGGAATCTAAACGTAAACACTCAAGGCCGTATGAACCGTTTCCAATTGGAATAAATAATATTGCGCAATATGCGTATGTTAATAGGGTGATTTTGCATAGTGTTTCGCTGGATACGATGAATGCTCAATGATACGCTAATGATCGTCGGATAGCAGAAAACGGTAACGCTCAACTCACAGAGCATGCGCAGAACCGTAATCACGTGATGTTAAAGTCGACCGCAAGCTACGGAACGCCATGCAAAATCTCCCTAGTAGCCACGCCCTTCCGCTTCGCTATAATTATTCCTAAAAATCAATATCGTAGAATCAAAAAACATATGAAATATTTCGCGGAATAGTGAGTTTTGCAGTATGACGTATCGCGACAGCATTTTGAGCTAGGTGCAAATGTCAGATGTCAGGAAGGTTAGTACAGTGGTACTGCAACTGCATACGTTTTTTTGGAGAAAATTTTCTAAACGTAAAGGTAAGTAATGACTGCACGGGATATTCCGGAAACGTTCCTCGAGAACCTAAGAAATGTTCCCTGAGCATGTAAAATGTCCGCCACTTGGGAACGGTCCACTGGAACGTTCAAAGAATAAATTATCGTTATAGTTATTATTATCAATGAATATCCGATAAACCATAAATGGTAAGTCAAAATTAATGTCAGTTTATGATATAGATACCATATTACAAGGTATTATATACGGAAGTCAAAAATGATATCTATTTTTACCTATCTCTTACGGTTTACGAAATAGTTGTTGTTAAAAATAACAATAATGGAAGGTTCCTCTCAGGTTCCAGTGGAACGTGCCTGGAACGTTCCCAAGCGTCAGATATTTTACATGCTCAGGGAAAGTTCCTGGAACGTTCCAGACACGTTCCCGGAACGTTCCGTTGCTGTTAGGGGAAGATCTGAATAGTGATTTTTTCAAGTGTAGAATACATTTGAGCAATTCTATTTCTTGTTCCTTTTATCGGTTGAAGATCTTTAAGCTTCACGAAATACATGCGACTGTACGAAATTTGAAATTAGAGTGCCACTAACCAGAAATGTAGGATATTTTATTTTATTTCGTGCGACTGAAAGGTCGTCAATCGAAAAAAGCATGTAACATGACTGAGAAAATTTATTCTGCACTTTAAAAATATTTCTATTCGTAAATTTTTGACTTACATTTACGTTTAGAATATTTTTTCAAAAAAGTTGTCTGTATTCCTATGACGTCATGCTAAAGTACTCAATTCAAAACAACGAGGACTTCCCGCTCTTCAAGCATCTTTTAATTGGTCAGCCACTGACGCGGAGGAGAGCGTACAGGAAGCATGGTGGGAGGTGTAGGAACTGTGCAAGTTGAAATAGCTGTGTACGGAGAAGTTAAATTAGGGGAAACAGGAAATAGGTAATACCGGAAATATGTGCGACTTCACTGTATTTAGAACGTTTATAAAAGCAATTTATGATACCAGAAGTTTAAAGAAATTCCTAAACTATTAGAATCTAATATTTTCATGCTTCAAGTATTTCGAAATATGCTTTAAGTACTTAATTTCTGCCAAGGACTTTTCCATATGTTTCCTCCAAAACTTTTTTTTTTTTCATAACTTTTCGGGCACGTATTTTAAAACAAACATCACATCACTATTTTTCCAAATCAGCAAACGCGGGCTGTTTTTGTAATTGAAACCATAGCTCACACCGGAACCATGCCCACTCTCCCCTACAATTTAAAATCTTATGCTTGTTGTAGAAATTGTTCAATTTAGAAAGCTTCGAACTTTTTATTAGTTAAATTTTGATTTTTAATCAATATAAAAATTTCAAATTGTATAATATTAAACGTTTGATTTGAAAATGATTCAATTTTAAATGTGTAATTTTAAATTCTAAAAATTCACTTTCCGAATTAGATTCGTTAATTTGGAACTTCATTTTTGAATATTGCAAATTATTAATTCTTTAATTTTAAAAGCTTGAATTTATAAAATTAATGATGATTAAGAAAAATGTTTGAAAACTGGAAACAGGGATTTTTCATCCGTTACTTTGAGTAGGCACTCTGAATCATTCATCTTCTTATGTAAAATTTACCAGGAATATAAATTTATTTTCTTCCATTTGTCCAGGTTGGTTCTTCACATCCCCAAACAATGCTGAGATTAGGAGAGAGTATAATTTCCCTTTTATTAAAGCTCCACTCTCAATTGTCCGGAGTGCCAGATAGTTATTATCCAGATTCACAAATGTCAAGTGAATCTGAACCTGAAACGATGAGCAGCAGCTCGTTGGAGTCACCGAAAGAATCCCGAATCGGTGATGGTCCATATTTCATTTCTCAATTACTAAGAAAAATCTCGAATTTAGATCCCATGTGTAGAGAAAGCATCAATGAAACTAGAAACAAATTGTGGCCGCGTATGCAAGAATACGAGGATGAGCAGCGAGAAAGGGAACACAGAGAAAGGGAGGAAAAGAAGAGAAGAGCGAAAGAAAGGCAGCAACAGGTTATGGCTGATTTTGCTAATAAACAGAAACAATTCATGGAGAAGGCAATGGAAATAGACGAGGCTGAAACCTTTGGGACAGAGTGGGATTGCGATGAAAATCCAACAAAGTTAATTAGCAAGAAAGAATATGACTGCGTGATTTGTAACCAAACGACTCATAGTAGCGAGGAAACGCCGATGGGGCTCGTTGTCTTGGTGCAGGTGAGTTTTTAAAAGCAATTTCAATTTAAATAATTTAAAACATTTTTTATAATTTGCCTTAATTTTACTTTTATAGGCGACTAGTGTCATGGGACACGAAAAGCGACACCCTGAGAGATTAATACTGCGCACTTCGGATGAAGATTCTACACAGTCGAGTCAATCTACACAGACCCTTCCAAAAGCTGAAACTCGTGGTGCTTGTTTCGACATCAGAATGACCGAAATGAATAGACATTTTGATCAGGTAGACTATTTCAATATAATCAAGAGATTAACTATACGATTCTCCTCTCTAACAAAGAAATTAATATTTTTGCAGAGTTCCTGTCTACTTTCTGTAAATCAAGGCTGGGAAGATGGTGTCCATGTTCAGACATGTGGACACCACTTGCACCTGGACTGTCTTAAATCCTATTTGCAAACGTTACGCAATCAGCAGAGACAGCCGACTTTGGCAGTAGAGAAAGGAGAGTACCTCTGCCCTCTCTGTCGACAGTTGGCCAACTCTGTTCTTCCCTTATCACCACAATTGGGAGAATGTGCAGCAGTTGTTTGTTCTCGTCACGCTTCACCTGATGTAATACTCTCCGAGCTCAATCACTTTCTCAACGACATACAGCGTCATCCTGTAAGTACCAGTCATTTTAATTTGGCAAAAGTTTTTAATTATCTACTCGAGTAGATTTACTAATGAGTTTTTCTGTTTTATTCCAGACCTCGTCGAATTTGGCCGTGGCAATGGGAAAGGCCATGGAAGACATGACGGGCGTCACGTACTTGAAATATAACCAAAAGGGCAACACTCCTAGTCATGAAAGTTTGTTTCTCTTTGTAACTTCAGTTGCTAGAACCAATTTTGAAGTAGAGCTCATTCAGCGCGGAGGTTCGCTCTGCCTCTATCCCCCCAAAACGGTTCCCCTTACTCCAAAACGTGACTGCATAGGTAAGTTTAGTCGAGACATTTTTTATTCATTACTGTGATGCAAGCTACTTTTTGAATTTCTTATATATTACAATGAATATAAAAATCTCTTTAAATTTGTGAAAAATATTGTTTCAGTCGCCTTGTTACACGTGCTAGCGATGCACGCAAGAGTTTTGACTAACTGGCCTGTATCACATACTTGGCAGCAATTAGCAGGATTACCGTCAGATCCCTCGTCACCGTTGGCCCTCATACCACACGAAAAGGAAGTCCCTCTATTGCTGAGGGATCCAACAGCTCTTCTTATTCAATTTATCCTCTTGCTCCCATTGCATCTAGATCAAAGTAAGTTTATTTTTCAATTACCATGCCGCAATGTACGATGAGTCTATAAAGCTCTTGACCTGGGGTGATTGCTACAGAGATTAATCAGCAAGCCGGGTCGGAACGGTGTTGTGAAGCGCGTATGTTGTTCGAGTAAGCAATATGCGAATCCTAGATTGATTTAAAATCTACTCCTTCTCTTAGACATTAATGACTTTTGGCATATAAATTCCTTAATCCCCGATAGTGTAACGAGGCTAGAACCAAACGAGTTGCGCTTACTCTGAAAGGGCGTTTGGCTTGATGAAATAATAATAAGACCATACTTGTACCATAAAATAAAACCATCACTTGTACGAGCAACCCATACCCATAATTCAATCGCCACACGAAGAATTCGTCAGGCTCGCGTAATGGCTCAGAAAGAATATACGCACAGACATAATGATGTAGCGGGCATTATACATCAACAACTTGCCCTGAACCTAGGACTCTTAAAAGAATGGATGCCCTTCTATAGATATATTCGAATGCCCGTTTTAGAAAGCGAAGATTACATCTTATATTGGGATGTTACTATCCAAACGGATCAATTACATCCGGGCCAATCGACCTGACATTGTGATGCAAGAAAAAAAAGGTGGAAGAGTCTACATCATCGACATTGCTTGTCCTCTTAACCGAAATTTGCAGTCAACCTATACAACCAAGATCCACAAGTATAGCGAGTTAAGGCATGAAGTAAAGACCATATGGAGGAATGTGAATCATGCATCTATTCATCCCATTGTAATTTCGGCTACAGGCAATGTGCACGCATGATGCACTGAACAACTTTAACATTTAGGAGTCAGTAGGGTATTGGCAGCAGCTCAGAAGGCGGTTTTATTAAACGCCGGTCGCATTGCAAGAAACTTTCTTGATCCTCAGGAAGCGAGCGACTAAAAACCCGTGGAGTGGCAGATGGTAGCTCTAAGAAAGCATCCAGAGGTGATTGTTGTCACCTCCAACGCTCGTGACCGCCCGTAATTCTATACCTACAACATCATCGCAGGAGATTTCAACCATCGTATTAAATTATTTGAATTAACTTATAACATTCTAATCTCATCAGTCACTTGACTTAGTCCGTGGCTATGATGTATAACCGGGTTTACCCGAGTAAAAGTTTAATAAAAACCATACAAGGAGACTTCATTTTCATATCTACGAACAAGATAGAGGCTGCCTTGTAAAAAAATAAGAATTCTGAAACTTGATAATAGTGGCGCGCCACAATTAACTATTAATATGTTTGGCCTTCCGTAAGAAAAAGACTCTTACAACCGGTTTAAGATTAGAAGATATTCGCGTCTTTCTAAGTCAGGGTCAAAATTATGATTTTCGGGTTTGAGTGGGAAATTATGCTAGGACCTATACAAAATTCTATTGGCACTATAAAAATGTTTCGAAAGCAACCAAAAATGGGTATATCTGATGGTCTAAGAAAAAGTATAACACGTGCGTTTATGGGACTTTTCAATTTTAAATGCGTTTTTCTGAAAAAGCGTTTTTTTTAAGTTCCAACCTCAAAAATGCCCCAGTGATTCGTGTTTAACTGCAAAGGTGCAACTTTTACTTAAATTTGCGGAAATTTATCCGGCTATTTAAGACTATGCGTAACTCTATACCGACAATAAGGACATTTTTCATGCGGACGCCCACGTTTAATTTATCATTATTCTTTGGGATATATAATTAAAAATTTGTCATAAGGACAACCGCAGGATTTCGCCGGGAGCGGGTGCTAATCTGAAAAATTGCACCCGCTTCCAGCGAAATCGCGGT
>NC_046664.1:95975804-95992632 GCF_010883055.1 Belonocnema kinseyi
ATAGATTGCTTGCGTGCAAAAACTTTTACATAGTAGGCCTCACAAACTGGTCCCGAAATCCCCTATTGTCCTTTGCATTAATTAACGGACACCAAGTTCCCTATTTTTAAAATTTGGTCCTTAAAGTAACCCATTATCTGTCAATAGTCTAAATTAAACAAAAAATACTAGAATAACATCGAGACATTCTAATTTTGCACATAGAGTCTTTTCTTCTTTAATATTTCCAAGACTTATTGTGTCGAAAATAGTCGCTTAATTTTGACAGATTTTTATATACCCAAGAGGTATACAATTGAGGGGCTATTAAATTTCGAAATTTGGTTTAAAATCACTATAGAATCAAAGAGTCAGGATCACGGAAATCAGATACCGTACACATTAATCATAAAAGATCATAATTTGTCAAGTTTTTTTTTGCATTTAAACAAAAAATTTGAAGTGTCAGAATATGTAATAAATTTATTTTTCTGTTCAACTAATTGTTTCACATCATTTTGATATAGCTTACTTCTCAGCTGTTGTGAAAGTTGTCTACAATCTCTTGTATTACCAAGTTGTACTCCAAATCAGCTGTAGCTTATCTCAAGCCGAGAGAAGCGCCATTCTCGGCAGAGCAAGAGTCTGTCAACACGATTCAAGTTTGTTGGAAACGATAATGAGTACTATTATTGGATACTTTAACGAATCCAAGCTTTATGGAAATGATCCGACGATAATCGATGCACCTGTACGTAGAACCGTCTCCTCCACGTCCACGACTATTCACTTTGCAAGGGTCAAAATCCAGACGCTTGAGCAACAGGTAGGATTAGATAGCATTTCCCTAATTTCTAATTTAATTACCGATTATTTCAAAATTATAGACGATGGTAATTTCAATGTTACTCTTTTATAGGTGCAAAGCTTGTGCCTTCCGTTTTTACGTGTAGCTGCCTTGCTGCGTCATCACTTGTACGAGCAACCCATACCCATAATTCAATCGCCACACGAAGAATTCGTCAGGCTCGTTTATTATCTCGAATTAGTTACGGAAGGAATGGGCTGGGATTGTTTTAGCGCGGCGGTTGCCTTAAATTGGCAAAACAACGAGGCGGCGGTTGCAGTTCCGCATCTCTGGTGCGAGCAATACAAAGCTTTCGTCTACCAAAGTGAAATCGCAGCCAAGAGTTTGATTATTGATCAGCACATTACCTGGCAAATGCCAAAGCTCTTCAGTCTTCCAAGGGAATATGAAAAGATATTTACGGTTAGTTAATTCCGGAATGTTCTTTCTATAAATATTCATCTTCTCACACATCCTAAGAGATTGATCAATTACAATGATTATGTTTATATTTCAGTATTATCACGAACGGCAATGTCGCCAGTGTCATTCAGTGCCTACAGAAATTAGTATTTGTTTGCTATGCGGAGAAATCGTATGTCTGAAGCAAAACTGTTGCAAGCAAAATAACGTCTGCGAAGCTGTGGAGGTACATATTATTTTTTAAATCATGTATTTAAAGATCCTTTGGCATAAATCTAATAGCAATCTTTTTTTAGCATGCAAACAAGTGCGGAGGTGGAACTGGAATATATTTGGTAGTAGCATCCACTTATATAATTGTGATTCGAGGAAAGAGAGCTTGCTTGTGGGGATCTTTATACCTCGACGACTTTGAGGAAGAAGATAAGGATTTAAAGTAGGAGCAAGAGAAAAACATTTATTATTTAATATTTTCAAAAGTAAAATATATCTGTCGGTGAGCTTATTAAGCGAGTTTGAACCAGCTTTAACAACCTTGCCTATTTATCACTATTCTGAGCAATTTTTGGGGGTTTAGCCACTGGCGACAATTTTGATAATTTAAATTTGTTTTTGGCAAATTCCTGTCGTCCCAGAATTTTGTAACAAAGTTGAAAAGAAAACAGATTCTTGTGTGCGATATTTCCCTTGATGTCGGCCATTGTTGCTCGGTGCAATCAAACGATTCACAAATTCTTCTACTGATGATTTCTGAAAGCATTTAATCATATAAGCTTGGCTATTTCTGGCGTTTCCTAAACCTGGCGACTAAAAGATCTTGTGTGTTGGTAACCCTGGTTTGAACATGTTTGAATAAATTTGAATAGTTTGAACGACTATAGTTTCTTCTTTCGTAGCGATAGTGGCGCCTCTGGGGGTGAGTATTATTTTTAAATTAACTTTTTATTTTTTTCAGGAGGGGCAAACCTTTGTATCTAAGTCAAGATCGATACCAATTACTGGAACAGCAGTGGCTAGCACATAGATTTGATCATACGAAAAAGACTTGGGTGTGGCATCGTGACGCGCTGTGACCTTTCATTATGTCCAACACTCGCCCATCTGAAGCAGGCCAAAATATTGATTGATTCACCCCCGTCGTCCAATGCCTCGCCAATAATAACGCTTCGTTCATTAACAGTTTGCTCCACTAGAATATAGATATATTTATTCTCATTTTTTGTTGCAATGATTAGACGTAATAACGATGATGATTATAATTGAAGAATTGAAAGTATTAATACGTGACGAAAGCTGGGCCGATAAAATAACGGCGCATAAGTAGATTGAACTATTGTTGGATTTATCAATTTTATTTAAATGTCTCACTCAAGCGAAACTAAGATTAATTATGTGAATGGATCAAATTTCAGCATACAAGAAGGAGGGATTGCAATTTTCATGGATTTAATCACTCTAAAATACCACTCTGGCTCTTTTTCTTTTGCTTTTTCACTTTACATTACGAGTGTTTTTTTTATATCATTTACTAAAAGATTTTTAAATAATTTGCGCAAAGGGCGCATAAAATATAATGAATTGAGTCTTTACTGGAATTTATTTAGAATGTTTTTACAAGTTCCATTTACGCTTGGAAATTTGGGCGTGATCAATTTTTTCTTTAAAGAATCTCCTTTTTGTACTCCGAAATTATAAATCATTGTTTATAATGATAGAGATTTGAAGCTGTAAAGAGATTTCGAATGAAAAAAGTCGTAAGTTGAATTTGTCCTTTTTTAGAACGGCTTACCACCCTGGTAACGTGCTCAATTTACATATGTCTATAGATAAGGTAATTGCTAATTAGTATTTTTTTTATTATCATAATTTGGCAGACTACTAAAGTGCATTTACCCAATATTCATTTTTTTTATTATTATTTTTATTTTTAGGACATTTTTAAACCAATCAAGTAATGAATATTGAGCAGGAATCCAAGACGAACGAAAAAATTCACCTCTAATATTAGACTCTTAAGTTTGTATGCGTTTTTGGTAATCAATGGTAAAAGAGAAGGGACCAAAACGATTTCATGCTCAAGTTAAAACGTTTGCTTCCAACAATTCAAGATAGTGCAAAATTTTGATACAACTAAATCATAATATAATTAAAATCAGTTAACAAAAATTTATAATAAATACATATTTCCTATCTTTAAAGAAAATAAAAGCGCAAAACACGGGATTCCTTTATAAAAGTAAAAGAGAGCTCGACTCGAGAAGCTGGTTTGTTTTCAGTATCAGATTGCACCGCGAAGATAACCAGTGAATGAAACTAATTACATATTTATAACGCTGATATAGTACTTTATATAGACTATATAGACTGATGGTTTCAGTGCTTTGCAACGTAGCGACTTTAGCCTTCCCTTTACAGCTCTACATTGCATCTAGATAACATTGAATGTCAGTTTTTATGTCTGTAAATTAAAATATTCGAATCTTTGTTGACAAAGTCAGAGATTCAGTAAAATTCTTTATGCGAAAAAGCGAAAAAAATCGTTATTTCTCTTATACGCAGTTACTGCAGTTTTTAAACCTTGTTATGTTTTCTAGAAATAATAAGCTTTTTCATGTACAAAAATGTAAATTTTCCACTTCGAACGCGCTTTGGAATGATATATTTGAATTATGTTGTTGTCACAAAAGTGATGCTTTCAGATTTATTCAGAATTCTTTTTTTAATTAGTCTTCTTAATTGTGACAAATAATAATAATATTGATAAAACTGTATTAGACCATAGGCATCTCGCTTATGCTTCTTTTTTCTTCCGCTGTGGTTTGGAGCATAATTTATCGAAATTATTCGATCCTCGAATTTCAATATTGTTGCGATTAAGGTACAAGAATAAGCGACGTATTTTATTTCCTACAAACAGGATAGCTTCACGTGAATGTAAATATGTATAAATGTGATGGCAACCACTGTTACCTAATTAATCATGAGTAAATGTATTTGTACATAGATAATCCTCTGTTTTCTAGGAATGTTCTTGCATAGCATATGTAATACTTAAACATTAAAGTTATGAAAAAAGTTGACTGTATTCTCAATCATAGCACATTTACAAATATTAACATTTTACTCACTTTTTCTGCCAAATCAACCAATTCAGTGGTATACCTATAGATTTTTTTTTTATTCTTTTCAATTCTTGTGATATTCCAGAAAAATATTTTTTTTTTTCAAAAAATTTAGATATGAAATATCAGAAAATGGAAAAGGAACTTTTTGTAAAACTCTTAAGAATATCAAATGAAACGATTTTAGGTTTACCGTCGCTTATATTGGGAATTTTTCGAAAGTCTGGAATTCACTTTATTCTTTTGAATTCAGAATGACATAAATATTACTGTTGCAGGGCAATCATAGGTCAAACAGAAATTTTGAACAACAAAAAAACTTGCACAAGTCGAGGCATTTTTATAAAAGGAACTATAAATGACCGCCAAAAATAAAAAATGCTAGAACTAAATTTTTATTATAAATTTTAAAAGATTTAACATGTAATTTTTAAAGAAATAACAAAAATGATAAAATGTCAATCATGAATTCTTAAATTTACTAGCATTTAAACATAAAGGGTTCATAACAGAACTAATTTAAAACTGAAATGTTCAAATTTTAACACTTTCGAAACTAAAAAGAAATAAATCATAATGCTGTATAATTGCATTTGTCTTATTGAACAAAACGCAAAAGTCGCTACATGAAATGGCAACCGGAAATTAATCACTGCACCCCTAATTGTTTCAAACACGTGGGTGGGGCAAAAGCGGAAGTCGTTTTGCAATTTATTTGGAGGTTATCTTTTCGGGATCTCTACTTGCAGCTTCAATTTTTTTTTTAATTGAACATTTTTATTGCAGTATTTGAAGTCTTGCACACTAGAATGACATTAAATGCAACCAAAACGATTTTCTTATTTAGGGTATTAGCAGTTAATAAACATACCTTTGACTCTTTTTGTAATACAATTTCTATCGGTTTCTATTTGCTTCTATCCTACTTTTATTTTTCGATGCCATTGTCTAATCCGTTACGCGAATGAGATAATTCAATTTTAGTAGAAAACATCATTTTAAATATCCCAATTGATTTTTCTCAGTCTATTTGAAAAGTATAAACTATTGCAAATTTTGCAAAATTAATATAATTAAATTTGGTATCCATCAACAAGCAAAGTAACAAAAAAAAGTTAACCAATCAAACGTATTTCTTGTAGAACCAAAATGCGATTGGTTCTTGAAATTTGTGAGTTTGCCGCCAAATTTTACAATGTCGTCTCTGATTCGTTCATTGAAAGTATGTCCACTTATCATCGTTCGAAATACAGTTTTTTGGACAAACTGACACAAGCGGATATATTTAGGAACGCATGGTTGGATTTTTTTCGGAACAGAAGGCTGTGAAACCGACAAAAGCGTAGCGCCATATTGTGTGCTTGTGTTTGGTTGCGGTTGTGGCGCGTGGTCAATTATATCGTCTCTAATTAATAATCATGTCCGATAACCAGGTAAGTCACTATTTTTTGTTAAATCGCCAAAAAAGCATCAATTTCGGTAAAAATGATATGTTGAAATATGGTATTGATCATAAAATTAACCGCTATAACCTTGGTGCAATTTAGGAGCAAAAACCCGATTCCGGCCCAGGAGACGCGAATTCGGAATACATCAAGCTTAAAGTTGTGGGAAACGTAAGTCGTTGAAATTTTCCTTTTTGCCGGTCGTTTTCGGCGCGCTTTTTATCTGATTCTCAATTAAACTTTCTTTTATTCCACTCTTTTAGGACAGTAACGAAATTCACTTCAGGGTAAAAATGACCACTCAAATGGGCAAACTGAAGAAATCTTACAGTGATCGCGTGGTTAGTATTCCGTTTATTTCAAATTTGCATCCAAATGTTTACCCTCTGTCTTTTTCTATCCTTTATTATTATTTTTTTTTTATTTTAGTCACCTGATAAATTATTTTAGAAATTTGGGGTTTGTGTGATATTTTCACTTTTTTATTGTTTAAGGTTTGATGTGAAATATTCAATTTAGTTTGTTTTCTAGCTTGAATTAATGCATCTCGGTCGAATTTATTTCGAAATATTCTATGACCTTGAATCATTAAATGGAATTTTTAAGATGTGGTAAACTTCTTTAGCAGGCGTTTCAGTATTAACAGATTAAGAGCTTGACATTTAATAATTGCATAATGCGACGTTTTATGACATTAACTTTAAACCTAAATTAACTAGAGATTAAAAATATAGTATAATAGTTGACTCGTGTAAATTTTCAAAGATGAACAGTTCCAATTTTGTTAAAAATTGAACAATTTTCTACTTGAAACGTTAAAAATTGTGCTATTTCAAATCAAAGGCTTTAAACATATAACAGTTGTAAAGTTCATATTGAATTTTTATCAATTATTTTCAAATAGTTTCAAGTTTATGAGTTATGGTGCCACTAAACAAGTTAAAAATGTTTTAAATCTAACAGTTTCTATATTTGAAGATTAAAAACAGAATTTTTGAAAGTGAGCAATATTTCAATTTTTATTTAGAATAAAAGTTGTAGCATTCAAAAATGTATGGTTCGAATTTTTTCAAAATTGAGCTACTGTAAATTGGAAGCCCCAATAGTTGTATTGTTTTATTAATTATAGTGAACCAATACACTTCAGCAATTCCTTCAAAGTATTTAAATTAATAAATTTAATACTCGACTTTTGAAAGTTGTAATTAATTATTGAAAAGTAGCAACCAATAGTGTACAGATAAAATAAAAAAAGTTTCATTGTAATACTTAATTGTTGAAACAAATTTTAGAATAATGTACATAAGCAACCACAATGTAGTTAAAAAGAAATTTTGTTTGTTTATTCTATAATTTTGAAATAAGGCGGGTAAATTATTTTTCACGTTTCAATCGGATACCGGTTTAATAATTTAGTTTTACATTATGTTTAGAATCATTCAGTCTTGAACGTTTTTTGAAAATTTAAAATGTTATAATTGAAAATTCTTTAATATTCATCTGGGGAAAATGCATGGATTTATTTGGTGACCGGAAATCTTGCATATCCGCATCAGTCGAGTTATATGTCCAGTCCCTCAAAATGTCGCTGAACATGCACATGAAATTATAATTTATAATATCTTTGAAATGTCCACGATTTCATTTTAAAGTTTTTAGTTAAAAATTTGCATGTTAACAACTGTGAATTAAAATTAAAACTACATTTCAAAATGTGAAATTTTGAAGTCCTTAAAATTAAATCTATTCAAATTAGGATACCATTTTATGCCAAAAATGATTTAACATTTAAACTTAAAATTGAAGAATTTTAAATGTCTTTAAAAGCCCGAATTTTTTATATTATTGATCGGAACAATATTGCAGGGTCCACATTCTTCCCCTTTTTTCTCAGTTCACCATTTTTCTTGAAATTCTAAAAAAAAAAACCTCCCCTTTTCACTTTAAATATAGGGTGTTTTTATTGCGCGCAAAAATTCTTTGAAATTAGTATGCCCATTTAATAATATCTAAAACAATTATATCACTTGAATACATTATTTATGAATAAATAATTTACGCGTTTCCAGTGCTGAACCATTAAAAATACTTTAAAAAAAGAGTAAAAACTAAAACATTTTAATGCATGTTGAAAATACGAATACTGGAGACAGAAGTTGTTATCCAATATAAAACGGGTTACAAAAGATGTGGTCCTTTTTAAATAAGTATTAGAAGGTAACATTTTTTACTTTAAATGTACAAAGTTAAATACCTAATTAAAAAATTGAGTTCCAAATCCTTCAACTGCACTGTTAAATGTTCTAACTTCAGCCATTTTAAATTCGAGTTTAAGAGCACTGAAGAGTAGGACGCATTGAAAATGCTAAAATAAATCAAGTCGTTTCAGCCGAGGGGAACTAAAATTGTGGGTTGCAATCAGATAAAAGTGAAAACAATTAAAATTTAACGATTTTAACTTGAAAATATCTTCATTTGGTTTAAAAATGATGACAAATTTATGTTTACGGCTTTTACTAATAAACAATGATAAAAATTTACGAAATGTAAAAATAATTTGTTCGTCCAATAATGCATGTCATATGCACACATAAAAAAATGGAATATGTCGAACCTGAAATTTATTTAGCTTGAACCGAAGAAACATTTGATCATTTTGCTTTTTCGGAAAAAAACTGATGATTTTGAATTTTTATGCTTTCTTTTTTTTTGAGATTTGAGAACGTTATAAACACCACGAAAAAGAATCAATCGGAAAAATATGTTTTTATACAGTTTCCCCTTTTGAGCTCCTTTTGCTCTGTGATCCCTGGTATTGTTACAAACCAGGAATCGACTATCATTAGCCCTTAAAGTTCCAAAACGAAGAAATTTCTCTCTTACGTTTGAGCTTGAATAATTTTATAAAAAAAGGCAAAGAATTTATTGTAAAATACTCTTTTGTGGATGCTAAGCGGACATAAATGAGTTATGTAGAGATACAAACGCGAGAGGATATAACCGCGATTCCACAGTACTTCAATTATTATGCTTTAACTTCAGTGTTACACAGCAGAGTCATGTAAAATTGTATATCAGTAAACATTAACTTTTAAGGCCATGTCACGAGAGGGTCACATGACCAAACCTGGTCTTCGATTTCCTTTTCCAACTTACGTCTAATCGAAATGAGGTATCGCTCTGAAAGTTTGGGAAAAGAAAGAGGAGGTAATAAAGTCCATGTCTGCTTTGTTCCGGTGGAAATTTTGAGAAAAAATTTATTTTGAAGAAAATACCAGTGGAAGTTTTCTTTCCCAACTTACGTCCACACGGAATGAGATATCGTGTTAAAAATTTGGCACGATACATAGAAGGCATGCAAGAATTTGTCTCTGGTCCTAAATAATTAGAATAGTGTAAAAAGTTTTTTTTTTTTTTAATTTCTATTTTGAAGAAATACCGATCGTGCTGTCGTCAACCCTGCAAGCAATTTGGAATGTTGTCAATGGGCTAGTTATGATGTTTATATTTATCAAAGTGGGACAAAACAACAAAAATCGCTCACGAACATTATGCACCAATAATGTAAAAACTAATATTTGCACTTGAAATGCAAATAAACATATTTTGTCTGACATACGTATCAGTCTGGTATCAGCCACGGTGTGTCCACTCTAATGTATGTGTGATCAGCGCCACCTAGGGGACGTAGCAAGAACTATTGTCTACCGCAGCGACCTCCCCTCCTTCCCTTCTCACCCTAATTTGTAGGTTATGTTGACTTCTCTTTCTGAAAATCGGTGAAAATCCATTGTGAATCTAAGTTCATCACGCAAAAAAAAAATATAATTCTTGCAGCTACAGTGAACTTGAGCAGACGTGCGCAGACGATAGAACTTCTATCGTCTGCTCAAGTTCATTTCGAATTCTGAATTCGCACGAGCGCCACCTAGGGGACGTATCAATTACTATAATCCGTTTACCAATTTTCTATGGGAGTGGGCACACCGTGGTATCAGCTGTGTCAAAGCAACACTAGCGCAGCGAGTAGACAACTTCAAAGGGCATGGGAAACAAGGGACTAGACATGCCATTGCGGGGATGATGCAATGGGGGGGGGGGTCCGCCACCTTTTGATGTCCTCCGACAAACATAGCAGCGCCCACATGTTTATATTTTCATGCACAGTTTGTCAGCAAAAACGCTCGTGTGCATAATCAAATGGCACATCGTAAGATGGCGGCTCTCCCCACTCATGGAATTCTCCCCCTCCCGTGGATTCAACCCCGCTCGGCCAAGTTAGGATGGCATGCCTAGTCCCGTGTTTCCTATGTCCATGTAAAAGTCAAACTTCTGCTGTAAAACCTAAATATATCCGTCGATAATCATTATTTGCATAAATAAACTTTTTTTTTCTCCAACTCTTTGCAAGGCCACAAACGATCCTTTAATATTTATTAACATTTCCCGAAAAAAATTTCCGCGTTATTTAAACTTTTATTTTTCAATATGGGTGAAAAATATTGATCTTAGGACTAACTTGATTAGCTGTTACACACATCACATGGCCTTAATTTTATGAAAATAATATCAGTGAATCACTCAGTTGTTGGAAAAAAACGATATGTCACTGCATTGGATTTTGGTGTGAAAATCACGTAAAATAGTAATAAAATGATTTTTTATAATGATAATATCATGATTTTACGTATTTAACACTAACATTTTTATTAAAAAATAATAAACTATTCAAATACCTTTTTACTGAAATAATTAAATATTTATATGATTTGAACGAAAAAATAACAAGAAATATCGAAAAAACGAAATAAAAAATGTTTGGTTTCCGTTTTTTGGCCGCCATTTTGTTTTAAAAGAATCGTAGATAAAAAAAAACTCAACGGATTTGAAAAGGTCAGACAATTTGTGCATATTTGCGACGATAAAAAATTCCTTCCTCTATTTTTTGATTGAAAAAAATTCGTTAAAAAAAAAGAATTTTTAAAATATTGATTAATTATTAATTGAAAATCAATATTTTCCGTTTTTTAAACCATTGCATCGTTTAGAGCATACCCAAGAATAGCAGGAAAGAGTATTTTACAATAAATTCTTTGCCTTTTTTATAAAATTATTCAAGCTCAAATAGTAAGAGAGAAATTTCTTCATTTTGGGACTTAAGGGCATGTGATACTTAGTCGAGTGATCAATCGGGTACAGTTCCCCTGAGTTTTTCCACAAAAATTAAAAAATTTTAAAACTGAATTCGGAAATACTATAAAATATCATAACGGACGTCCCCGGACTCTTGTTCAGGGATAATAACAAAAAAATGTATTGTGCTAACTAAAAATGTTATGCATGTGCATTATTTTCAGGTTACGTTGTTTTTCATCTCTGCCTTTCCGATAATTTGGAAATTATTTATGAAATAAACTTTTTTGATTGCCTGCAAACAAGGTCAGTTCCGGGAGATTAGTTACTGTGTTTATTTGTAAGTCCCAATGTTTTCGGCCAAAAATATTGTGTAGTTCGGATGTAACGCTCGAGAGAATTGTAACACATAACCTCGAAATATACACACGTTGTTAGCAATATCAAAATAAAAACGCAAAAAAGTGTGTGGACTTCCGTTAGTATGTTCGCTATCATTTCCCAGATTTTGAAGACAAAATATTTCTTATCCTAGGAAAAAAGCCGGGGGAATCTAACACTGAAAAAATCGATACTAATTCCTAAGCGCTATGCAAATTAATCACATTTTGCTAAATTAAAACTTTTTTTAATTAACCCACAAAAAAAGGGTGTGGAGACGTGCGTTAACAAGTTCGCCATCATTTCCCAAATTTTCAAGACAAAATATTTGTTATTCTAGAAAAAAAGCCGGGGGAATCTAACACTAGTAAAATCGACAGTTTTCTAAGTATCACATGCCCTTAATGGGTTAACCAAATTTTAGTTTTATGCGTACGGTAGAAAAAAGTTAAATTAAAATTTATGTAGAAGCCAAGTCATGCAGTTTTGACTAAGATCAAAAAGTTAAGAAAATTATGTATGAAAATTGCCACTTAAAGTGTTTTAATATAAATTTAGAAATAAAGCTTTCTTTGACATTAACATTATGGTTTTCGTAGGTGTTGGGTGGTTTTTATACCTGAAGTAAAAATCTACAGTGGATATCGCCGTGTAAGCGGAAGAACGTAATGTCTGATTTTTGTTTAAAGAGACGTCGTATCTCACTCATTGTTCCAATAGATTCTATTGGAATTAACGTTCTTCCGCTCACCCGGCAATATATTCATACAGTAGATAATTGTAAATGAAGGCGAACTGTCTGAAGTAAACTTAATTTACAGATTTCGTATGTTTTATGTTGACAAAAATGCATCAAGACGGAATTTCATGTTTTAACTTGTTACAATAACAAACATAAATTATACATATTGTTTTTGACGTGGTCAATGAACTTTATCCTGAAGCTTCGTAATTTTTTTCGAACAAATAATATTTTCCCAAATCAATTTTGTTTAATAATATATGTACCTTAGTCAATAAACTAATCATTTTTACCCAAGAATAATATTATTTAAAGACGAGCTAAATGATTGTCATCATATTTTTGCTAATATGCACATATTATCTAAAATAGAAATTACGCCACTTTTTGTTTTTATTAAAATAATTCAAAGTGAACGAAGTCTGTACGTCAGTTTTCATAAAAGGGTTTGTAAATTGTATCGGCCGTAAATATTTTTCGTCAAGTTTAACTTATGATAATTTGGTTGATTTTAATTAATTGCAATTACAGTGATTTCCTATTGACACTCACTTCAATTTTTATGATTTTTATTTCGATAAATTCATGGTTTTTTTCTTGGCCTTTAGGGTGTTCCCATGACGAGTCTCAGGTTTCTTTTCGATGGCAAAAGAATTAACGATGATGAAACGCCAAAGCAGGTATGTAGCTCATTTTATGGAAAAATCATAATAATTTAAAATGAAAATTTTGTATAACCGTACATATTTCTCCTCTGAGATAAAATAATTTATATAGTAAGGTATCAAATTATATGCCGAAAGATTAAAATTTAAAAACACAATTGGCGTGTCTGAATCGGAATTTAAAAAAAAAAATACTTCAAAGTAGTTACATTGTTAGTAATGTACTTTCATAAGGAAAAAAATCTCGTGAGTTTTACATGGGCTAAATCAATTTTGTGATCAGAATTTTTTTTTCATAACATCGATTTTCCTCATTTTTCTGGCAAACGAGATACGAACAAATATTAAAAGTTTGCACTTCAGAAAAAAGTTCTATGAATTGTCCCGCCTTGAAAAATAGGACAGTTTTTTCAATTTTTCGTTAGACTTATCAAAAGCAGAAAGAAAACGATCAATATGTAAAGTAGGTCAAAATTTATAGAGGTTTGATGAAAGAAGTTCGTGTTTTTTTGAAAAACCTGTCTGATTTGAAATGGATTCGGTCCAGCCTACTTGAAAATTGAATTGGCTGAAAAATGAAGTTTGAAGGATTGATAGTTTTATAGTTATAAAGAATTTACAGCAATAAAGTATAAAGGATACAATAGTGTTTGTTTAAAAGAAATAATATAATATTTTGTGATTAATTCGAATTGCAAGAAATAAAAGTGCATCTAATAAATGCTAAATAAATTGAATAAATATACATTTTAATTGCATACTACTTTCATGAAACAATTGAAGTTAAATAATTTTTTAACTTTCAGTTGGAAATGGAGAACGACGACGTCATCGAAGTTTATCAAGAACAAACAGGTGGTCACTACTACTGAAAAGAATTGAAGGGAGGCGCCATGCAATTTGGTTTTGTATTTTTTTTAAAGTGAAAGTGACAAACGGACAAGATTTCCAACAAGCATATGTGTTAACAAAATTCTATTGTATAATTTGACATCCACGTAACTATCTGGACGTGCTGTTTTTACATTCATGTAACAATAAGGCATGTCGATAACCAGTAGCAGCAAATACTTTTCTACAATGCAAATACTTTTGCTCCATTTATAGCTGCATGGGCCAGTCGCCCATATTTGTATGCCAACCTTCTTAATATAAATATATCTATCTCACCAGACTTAGACCACAGAAACTTCAAAAGTGAGTCATCAGTTGCAATTGCAAAACTCTTTAGCAATTACAATCGGAAAATAAAAGTTCCAATCGTTTAAAACAGTTTCCTTTTCTTTTTTCATAAGCTTAATGCAATTTAAAGAAATTGCTACGTTCAGAATGCAGATGCAATAAAGACTTAAATATTAACTTTGATTTCTCGTCACTTTTACGATGATAAAGATGTTTGTCGAGTAACTTTAGAAAGTATCTAGATAACTATTTATAATGAGATGTACTCACTTAAACTCTATTATTGTAGTTTTATTTTTCTTTTAATTTTAAATTGCGTGAAGTCGCTTTTAGTAGGTATTGTTATTTAGATGTTTTCTGAAACTTCTCGTGAACTTACAAATACAATTAATTTTCCAAAGGTGAAAGTGTAAATTTTTGAGCGTTAAAGGATAATTGCATGGCCGACGGATTCAAATCCAACTGTAAGCTTTCAGAACTTATAAACTAGATATAATGTTTCACGAAATGAAGAGATACTTTGATATTACAAAATTAACTTTTCTTTATATTTGGACTCTTTATGAATCTTTAAATAAACCGTGCTAAGGCAAAGAATTGTGTAATAAGGGTACATTTTTTTTATCCTAAGCGAACGGAAAACGATGTGTATGTGTAATAAAATAATATATCAATCATTTCGATTCTGTAGTAATATTCAATGTTGAAATCTAAAGCCAAAGTCATTGACGTTCATGTTGTAACCTTAGTACCACGTAATTTCTAAATAGGAGGCAACCATTTTATACTTTCTTTTTAATTTATCGGGTCTGAAAGGTATCCGGAATCTGGTTACGAGTCTAGAAAATTCGAGTTCGTTGAAAAAGGCACGCGTGCAACATCTTATGAGTAGAATAAGAGGCATATTATCGCAAGAAAAAATTAGGATTTGCGATAAACGGAAACTCGAAGAGATACCGAAATCTTGTTGACGACAGCTGCTTGGTTTTGAAAAACTTCAAACGTTTACGTTCTTAACTTCTTTCTGAAAATAAACGGAATTATTTATTTTTCGCAGTAAAGCGTTTTTTTAAGAGATTTAGAACTTAAGTTGTGCGTGGAAGACTCAAAACCATGCAGCTTATTTATAAATACTTCAAGTTTCAAGAAACGAATTATTTTTCTTTTAGGTTTTTGCTTCTAAAGTAATTCTCCATATCGGAACTATTTCATTTGCACGCAAATTTTATTTTTGTTTATTATCTGGTAAATTAATTATAAAGCATATTCCGAAAATAATCATTGTAATTTGCCCCGACAATGTATCTAGATTCCAGAAATAAAATATTGTACAAAATAAAATTCAAGCTTTAACTTATTACATTCTTTTTCCTGGACTAATAAGAATAGTGTTGCTTTTAATTATAGATGTGGAGTTAAAAGTGCACTGAACGACAAAATGAATTAAGGTTTTAAGCATGGACATGGGAAACAAGGGACTAGGCATGCCATTGCGGGGGTGATGCAATGAGGGGGGAGGTCCACCACCTTTTGATGTAACGCGACAAACATGGCAGCGCCCACATGTTTATATTTTCATGCAGTTTGTCGGCAAAAATGCTCGTGCGCATAATCAAATGGCACATCGTAAAATGGCGGGTCTCCCCACTTATTGAATTCTCCCCCCTCCCGTGGATTCAACCCCGCTCGGCAAAGTTAGGATGGCATGCCTAGTCCCGTGTTTCCTATGTCCATGGTTTTAAGTGACCATATTGAAATCGAGGTAAATTTATTAATTGTGACTATTTTTGTAAGAGAAATTGAAGTATTTTCTGTTATTTTTCTTATATATTACAAAAATAGTAATTTTAAGTCAACAAATAAATTCTTGAATTATAAGGATAAAGGACAGGTAAATGAAATTTTATTCTGAAAAATCCGCTTCACGCCTTTTAGTCAACCTCTGGACTGGGAAATCACAGTGAATTATTTTTTTGATCGGGAGTTTTACAAATTAGAAAAAAATGTTATAAATAATGAGTTGAATTGTTATATGTTTCACCATTCAGTTTACAATGCGTAATTCAAAAATATTTCATTTAAAAAATTCCGTTTTAAAGACTTGACAAAATTTTTGTTTGATCAACTCAAAATATAAATGATTTTTTTTAATTTAACTGTACATTAAGAATTAACAAGTGAATAATGATAGTATTGGTTTTATAAAACGATTCGTAATTTGAAAATTTCCCGATTTTATAGTAACGTTAAAGATAAAACCGTTTCAATTGGAAAGCGTAAGTAGTTAAACAACAAATGTGAAAGCTCGATTGAAACTTTATAAACCATTTTTAAATTTAAAATAATTTCAATATTCTATAATCATAATTATTATATAGTTTTTGTTTATTATAATCAAATGTATTAAATTTAAGATATGGTTTCAGTCTAAAATTTGAGAATTTAAAGTTTTTTAATTAAGAAAAAGATAAATAGCTTAATATTTAGAAATATTTTTGACTGATCATTTAAAATCAGTAATTAGAAAAAAATATACAAAAGTGAACATTACAATTTTATTTGTTCTATTTGAAAACTTTTTCATTTGTAAGTAAAATTGTTGAATTTTTTTGTGCCAATAAATATTGACCACCTAGAAAAAACTCGAATAAGTTGAAGAGATATTGCGCAGATCTGAAAAAATCAAAATAAATGTAAAATTTGAAATTCTTTCAAATAAATTAAACGAAGTGTCTGCGTTTGCAGACAAAATCCAACTTCATACCGAAATTTCAGTGCAAACAGTCCAGGATGGCCTAATTTTAAACAAAATATAGGTTTTTGCAGAGTTCGAACAACAAATTCAGAAGTTTTGTAAGAGTTGTAAAAAGCTTCAAAAGAATAAAAAGCATTTTCTTAATATTCCTTGG
>NC_046664.1:95992732-96003312 GCF_010883055.1 Belonocnema kinseyi
AAAAAGTTTTCAAAAATGAATCTGGAATATTTTTAATTTTGCAGGATTTTTTTTTTAATTTAGGAAAAATTTAAATGCATAACGAAAAAAATGCTTAGAAATTCTGAAAAAATAAATCATTTAAAATTTGGAAGCTTTTTAAGGGTTTAAATAATATTTGTAATAAAAATAATTTAACTTCTAACTTAAGAAGTGTTTAGTTTATGAAAAAACTGTAATCGCTTAATTACTAATATTTCTTGCTTAAAATTTCTTAAAATTCTTTGCAGCTCTGTTTTTATTACTTCAAATGGAAACAGTTTTAGCGTTAGAGTTCGAATTTGTTAATTTTCTTGAACCCACCCTGTACTATTTGGCTTTTATGAAGAAAATCATTTTTTTGTGTGGTTAAAACTACAAAAAGTTTGTGCGAAAAAAAACAAGATCACGAACTTGTGCGAGATTCAAATTTGATCCGAAAATAAAGTTGAAAAGCGAACTTTTACTATTTTACTATTTATTACTTTGGATTCTTTCGAACTCTCATAAATTCCCTTGAACAGATTATTTAAATTTATCGGTATACAAACGAATTCTTGAATCCTAAGGGCGAATGTAACATGTAATAAATATTAAAATAAATTTTTATCATTTTCTTTGTATTAAGATGCTTAACAATTTAATTCTTTGGATTCTTTTAAATTTACATGAATATTATTAAACTTTTTATTATTTTTAATTCTTTCCAATTTTTTTGAATATGCGATATAAATTCAACTATATCAGAGTGAATTGTTGAAATGCTAAGGGGTAAATAGGGCGTAACGTCTGCTTCACATAGTTATTAAAAATAATTTACATCAATAAAAATGAAAGCGATGATGTAGATACAATCCAATCATAAATCTTTTATTCCGAATTCATTAATAATACTCCTTCATATTTTCTATACATAATTTGTATAATATATTCTATATTAGTATCTATTTATCTTATTAGTTTCACCGTTCAAAAGTTTTTTTTTATAAGTTAAAAATTAATCACTGATTTCTCTATTCTTTGTGCATCATTAAAAAAATGTATTTGTTAGTTTAGATCCTAATTTGCACATTTAAAGCAAAGTGTGTTTATTACAAGGATAGCACAGCAGAAATATTTCATTGATAAAAAGTTTGATTTGTAATAATCTTAAATCTGTAACTTTTACCTGAGGTGAGTTAATAATATTCATATTACAAAAGTATGAATAGCAGAGAAAAATAGTGAGTCCAGAATATTGTTCATTGAACACGCTGAAGTTGCATATTGCAGGAGGATTTGCATGTTAGGAAAAATGGCCCTTCTTGATCAGGCATAAAAGTCGATGCAATAATGTTGTATGTACCCGCTGGAACATCTTCCAGGTCTAGATACACAAATCCGGATCTGTAACAAACATGTTAAATGATGAACTTCGCATTTAGTAGATATAATTTTCAGATAGGGTGGCCAGTGTTATAAATTTTAATTTGCTATTTTTCTCGTTTCTAAAAATTGCCTGTGCTTTCGCGGATTTCTGGCTTAGGCTCTGTAAAAGTACTCTAAAATTTTGTAAAAATAATGTCATATACATGCCTGAATGGACCAGAGCTTTTCGATTTGAAAGCTGTAGGAGCCTCAGGATCGTTTAGCACAACAGATATGATTTCAAAGCCTATTTGATACTGTTTGGGACCTTTTAGAATAATGAGCAAACAATTGTTGTTATGGGAGCTTTCCAAAATTAATTGGTAGCGTGGATTGTTTTGATAAGTGGCAGGATGATTCCCACAACCTCCTGCAGTGATTCCCTTCCACTGTCCATCGGTCATCTGCAATAAGACAAAAATAGTATTCTTACAAATAAAATTTAAACTAACAAGACAATCTTCTAAATGAGAAAAAAATGGACCTCTTTTTCATATTTGTAAGGTTCAGCTATTTTCCGCAGCTTGAAAGGACATGTTCCATACGCACGGAGCGTGTAATATATAGTATTAGTTTTTTCGTACTGAGAAACCACCAAAGTATAATTTCTGTCGCTGTTCGCTCCTAATTTGATTTTACAAAGGTAATGTGGGCTGTTGATTCGAACACCATCAATATAAGGAGGAGGCTCATCTAACAAAAGAAAACAGAAGAACGTTAAAAACATAAATATAATTAAGGATAAAATCCGTAAAAAGTATTATTAAATGGTTCTTACTTGGATAGTAAACTCTCTTTCCAGCGTTTCGATATACTAGCACTGTAATGTATTCCTGATTTTGTCGAAAATCAGCAATATCAGTGATATGCCTTGTAAGAAGAATCCAGATTGCACCCGAAGTATTAGGCTGTACTTCAAGAGAAAACTGTGGATTATCTCCAATATTAAACGCATCTCTAACTGGTCCCATTCCCGCCTTCCACATTCTGCAAGAAAAATTAATATTTACAAATCTAAAGCTGATAAACTGTTCAGAACTAATTTGTCCTTTCTCAATTAAAATACAATAGTCTTAACGAGGAGTTAATTACTCGGATTTTTGGCGTACACTAGATTGCGTGGAAATGCAAAAGATTCCATGGATGATAGGAAATTCATTTTAGAAAATCATTACATGGAAAACAATTATAGGATAAACAGCAGCGGCATGAATGATGCAAGTTTGAGCGCGCCTAGGTTGCGCGACTGTTGGTTCTCGTGCTTCGCGCTAGATGATGTATTTATCTCGCGTTAGATTATGTATTTACCTCGCGCTCTGCGCTCGGTCTTTATATTTTCGCACATTCTTGCCCAAACCTTTTAAAATTAAAACTCAAAACTTCCACCACTGCAATTTTCTGATTGTGAATTCTATTTTATTAAAAGAGCTTAGCTTGAGAGTTTAAGCGCACCTACGGTGAGCGACTTATGGCTCTCACACTCCACGCTCGATCTTTGCATTTCTCCCGCATTCGTGCACAGACCTTTTAAAATCAAAGGTCAACGGATCCACAACTGTAATTTTGTGATTGTGAACTCTCTTTTGTTAAATCTCTTTCAGCTTTAACGAACACATTTTCATCACGTATCTCGTGCTTCGTACTCGATTTTGTCAAAAATTTCAACTTTTCTACATTATACACAACACTTTTATATAAAATATAATACATTTTTTATGTAATTCTGCTGGAATTGCTTATTCAGATATTGCAAAATAAAGCACAAATTTTATTTATCATGATTATTTTAATATTTGTTTCTTACTTTGCTTTAAATTGTATTCTAAACTGCGGGGAAACATGTATCATTTCAATAAATTTATATCATTACAATTCATAATATGCATAAAAATTGAATCATACCAATTCTTATTCCCTTGTTTTTATAATTTTTTTATTTTTAATCTTGTTTTTTACTGTTAAAGAAAAACTACTGCGCATCTGCATAGGATCCTATGTCCTGTTTCGTCTTTTCTGTCCCTTTTTCCAAAAACTTAATTTAAAAATTTTTTATCTTATTTTTTACGATTGAAATAAAATCCACTCGTCGTATCTTAAAATGATTATTAATAAATTTATAGATCTTTTTAGGCGAACAACTTTTGTCTGTTAATTTTAGTTCGTACCTTGTGTCGTTTTTTCAAAAAAAAAAATATTTTTATTCTGAATGTTATTTTTTTGACCAAAGAAAAACCTACGTGTCCTATAAAAAATTACAGCTCTTTTTTGGATAAAAAAGTGTTGTATTTTTTTTGTAGCTTGTGTTGTTAGTCCACAAATTTTTTATTTTTTTATTTTTAATGTTGTTTTTTACGACTAAAAATAAAAACTACACGTCCTATCGAAAAGTGATTCATAACAAATTTGTAGATCTTTCCAGTGTGCACAATTTTTGCTGATTCATTTTTTTCGTACCTTCTATAGTTTGACAAAAAATGAGATTTTTTGGATTTTTCATTATTTTTGGTTCATTTTAGTTTTTTTTTTATTTTGAAAATGCTCTAAATCTGATAATTTTTTTTATAGAAAAAAGTCATAAAGATAAATTGTTTGAGTTTCTGAGTACTATGAATAACCTTAGATAGAATTGTTAATTATTGCAAAAATGTGGTTTCAACAATTTTGAAAATGCGCTCACTTTTTGAATTTTGATCCAAAATTGCTGGTTTACGAACTTGTTCTTTCTTTTTAGACCTTCAAAAATTGTGCTAAAGCAGAATCCAATCTGATCAATTTTTTCGAAAGTTATCGTGCTTACAAAACACAGACTACAGACAGATAAACCTTCGTAAAAATATTTTTTTCTGGCTCAGGGGGTCTCAAAACGTGGAGACTTGATGAAAACCGACAAAGAGAAATTTTATATAAAACCAATAACTTTTCATTATGATGAGAATAAATTACAAAAGAACGATTTATTTTAGACTTACTCATAATCTCATATGGAACTATACAAAAATAGCGATTTAGCACGAATAAAATTTACACAGCAAAAATCTGTGAATTCTCTTCATAACTTTAAAATATCTTAAAATATAATTTAAATCTGTTGAAATCCATTGAAAGTTGTAAAATCACACAGAATCTACAAAATAATTTAAGGGATCGCGATCTAAACCTGTTAACTCACATTTCAGAAATTTTACACGCCGAAGGAAAATCGTTATTTTTGCAAATTTCAATATTTTATTAAACTCGAAATTTTTGTTATTCATTTATTAGATAAAAATAATACACGTTAGTTTTATAACATTTGAATCAAAATTGAACGTTATATGATAATTGAAATCTATTCGTATGTTATCTGCAAGGGTTCCAACGATTTAAATCTGTTATCTGCAGTGTTCTAACGCTGGGTTTCCATTGTTTTTCCCGGGCTCGCATATTTCTGCGTTGTTTTTCTAGCTTCGGACAAGTTTTATACGTCAAAATGTTTGGAATTGCAAGCCGAACATAGATGTGCTTGCAAAAATTTAAAGTAGGTTATTACAACAATTTTCTGTCGCCACAAAAAACTTTCGACACATACATGCACTTAACTGCACACACATTGACATGTATCTCACTGGTTGTGAGAAAAAGTACGGATTTTCCATAAGACGCCATACGCAGTTAACAGGTTTAGACCGTGGACCTATGATCTAGAGAACAAAACGCGATTTTCGAACATCCATTTTTTTTAACTAAAACGAATTTTGCCGCTTCGCTTACGGGATATTAACTGCATATAAAAAATGTTCTAAAAAATACAAAAAAATCAATTTCGAAAAAAATGTCAATTAACAGGTTTAGACCGTGAACCCTTCAATTAGATGGCCTACAAATTGTAATCTTCTTTCCTTGAATTGTGGAAACCCCTTTAAATCAAATTAAATTTTTTCCGTAAAGTATAAATAATTCGAATTCCCTTGAATATAAATTGAAATAAACTTATTCATTAAATGTACACAGAAAAAACTTTAAAATCCATTGGAATCTGTAAAATTCATAATAATTTCTTGAAAGTCAATGGAATTTCATGTATTATCCGAAGTTTTCTAGAAATCCTACAACATTCTTTGAAATCCATTAAAATGTTATAGATCTCTTAACATCTTTTAGAATTCCTTAAAAACCCTTGAATTCTTTGGTGATCGTAAAAATGCAGTTAAAAAAATATGAATCATTTCAAAGATCTTCAATATAATTTGAGTTCAACCGAATAATTAAAGAGATCTTTATAAAAAAATTTAGATCCCTGAAATCTTAAAAATTTCTTGAAAACTTTAGAATCGCTAAAATGCTCTTGAAATTTCATTTCATTTAATTTATTTTCCAAAGTCCACGAGAATCTTCCTAAAATATTTGGAAATCCTATAAAATTCTTTAAAATCCCTTGACATCTTCGGAAAAAGTAAAAATCCCTCGAAATATTTCAAAATACCTTAAAATTCGTGGATATATTTTTAATATCATGAAAACCAATGAAAGCTATTAAAATCCGTGAACATATTTTTTAATCTTTGAAACCCAATAATATCTATTTAAATTAATTAAAGTATTTGGAAAAACTCATAAAATCCTTCGAAAAGCCTTAAAATCAGTGGAAGTCTCTCGAAAGTTTCCATGAACTCTTTCAATATTTTAACATAGGATAATCATTATAGGCCTATATTGAATTTCCTATAATATTTCTTCGTAATCGTGATTAAAAGGTATGATAAAAGATTGCATGGGATTGCAAAGCATTGTATGAGATTGCATTAGAATTCAGAGAGGGAATTTATACCAGATTGCAAAAGTAATTAAACTCTCAAATCTTACTGATGAATTCCGTAGGTGTAACTAAAGAGTCCAGGGTTCCAGTTAAAATAAAAAACGTCAAAGAAGCGGCATATGCTGTCGTAGTCAATCCAGAAAATTCCATTGTCGAACTGCGATGCAGAATCAGGGTCGTAATTCAAGGCCTCTTGTAATTCACGAGTCCAGTGCTTCCTATCGAGCTCCGAATAATTTCCACGCCATCTTAAATGTGACCAGGGATTTTTCAATTGCAGAAGTCGTTCTCCCTGTAAAATAAAAACTCAAATTTCCACAGCGCGCTAATATGATTTGGATGCATAGAAATTACACTAATTTCAATATATGAAAGATTCTAAGAGATTTCAAAATATTTGACAGATTTCCACTTTTATAAAAATATTTCAAAGGAATACAAAACTTAAAAATAATTTAACGAGATTTTCGAAACTTTTAAGGAATTTCATATTTTTCACTAGATTTCAATCTTCAAGGGATTTCAAGCGATTAAAATAAAATATTGCAGAATTTCAATGATTTTGAGATTTTTACAAGTTTTCAAGCAATTAAAATTTTTTATTATTTCAAGGGATCTCAACGAATTTTGTAAGACTTCAGAGATTTGAACGAATCCTACAGAATTTCAAGAGATTTCGAATCATTTTCACGAGTGTTAACATGTTTCAAAGGGTTTACCGAATATTAAGAGATTTTTAAAAGCATCAAGGGAGTTTAAAATGGTCCACAGTATTGTATAGGATTTCTCGGAATTTTTAGAATTTAAGGGGCTCCAAAGAATTTGAAAGGATTTGACGGGATTTACGACAGTTCAAGCGATTCCGCAGGATTTTCATAGGATTCTGAACGATTTTCACATATTTAAAAAAATTGCCAAGGAATTTAGGATATCAGAAGATTTCAAGAGATTTCCAAAATGAGTGTCAAGAGACAAGTTTTTAATGAATTTTATATGATTTCAAGGGACTACAATGACTCAAAGTATTAAAATTTTTGTTACAGATTTAAAAGGTAACGACCATTTTTTATGAGATTTACAAGATTTCAAAGGATTTTCTGAGATTTAAACTGTTTTCAAAAATATCACAAAGATGATTATAATATATTCTTAGAAATACCAATTGATTTTTATGGATTTTAAAATGATTTCACGGGATTTTAAGTACACCAAACTCTTGCTTTCAGTCACCCCGTTCTCAGCCTTCCTAGAATTGCTGGCTCACGCAGCTTCTCAGTTTCACTCTTTACGTTTCTGTCCCCCGAAATCAGTTTAAAGCCATTTGAAGGTAACCCCCGACACTTGACTGAAAGCGAGAGTTTGGTTTATTTTAAAGTAAAAATGGATTTTCAAAGATTCCAAAGGTTATTACACCCGACTTTCAAATGTAGTACGAGTTTGGTTCTGACCTTGGCTTGAACTGAAAATCACCGAAACGGAAACATCGAGCTATGCTACTAGATAGTGCTACTGTTTTGTTGTCATGCATTTGTGACCATGGTACATCCCCCCGGGGCACGGCTCATCCAAAACCGCCGCTAAGGCGTATTTCTTGGAACGCCCGAATGCAAATTGCTGCAATTGAAAGTCGGGTATACGAGTTCTTAGATGATTTTACAAATTTTCAAAGTTTTCAAGCATTTTATATAGGATTATCAAAGGTTTCAATTCACTTCTAACAAATGTTAAAGATTTTAAATGGGTTTTTAAAAAAACTATACCGATTTTACTTATTGTCAAAAGATGACAATAATTTCAAAAGTTTTCAAGGATCGTAGAGGATTTCAAGCAGTTTTTAGAGATTTCAGAAGTTTATAGAGATTCTGCGATTGCAAACTTTTTTTCAGATTGAATTTTAATATCCCGTAAACCACTCATTTATCCCTTCCACCTTCTAAATTTTTCCGATCCAACAATATCTTCTGTTCGTTTGTTTATGTTTTCTAGGAAATTCACACATTTTTGGAGAAATATAAATATTATGAAGCTGAAATTTCTTCAGCTTGAATTAAAGAAACATGCTGTTATTTTTATTTCATGGGAGACATAATTTTGTCGTACAATTCTATCAGAAAATAACGCTGGAAAAATGAACTGGCCTTATGTAAACCAGATTTCAAGGATGGTTAACACCTCAACTTACATTATTTTTCCGGACATCGAGTACCGCATAGGCATGAGTAGATACGAGGCCAGTTCGATCAGCATCTGAATCTGACAATTCTCCTGTGGCTACAGTGACTAGAATATCGCCCTTATGCAATTTTAAAAATAGCGTATCAAATAAATGATCCTTGTTAAAATCTGGTTCGTTCAGTCTGATGGCCCATCTTTCCGGAATCCAGCCCGTCAAAGCGTGCAAATCAATGTTCTTTAGAAAATAAAAACAGATTAGTTTAATATTGCTAAATAAATTTATCTTACTTTCTTTCAAAAAAAGACTGCTTACACTATTCGACCCAGGAAAATCATAACCGCCCATAACTTTCATGTAGGCTTTCTCGAGCAATGAGATCCAAAGTTCACCTCGTTTATTTGAATAGGAACAAAGAAGTTGACTTTGTTTACTTACTGGCAAATAATCGTCTATTATAACTTTCCTCGGAATGCCATTGATATGCAACTTTATCATATATTTTCCTGATATTGGAAATCAATTAGACCGAAGAAAATATAGTTCCTATAATTGAAGCTTGTAGTTTACTTACCGAAAGGATTGTAGATCGGTTCTTTATTCCTATTTCTTGGGTAAATAATAGACGTTACAAGTCTCCGTCCAAATTTCTTCTCGTATTGCGCACTTACTGCTAGGGAAGCGACGAACGAACAGTCGGAAACGAGCTAAGAATAATTTATGATTTAATAAATTTATTAAAGAATTTTATTATCACTAGAAATCGGACTCATATTAATAATAAATGAATAACCGTTTGTTTTATACTGTAGTAGTCAACATGCTGTCCTATGACCATTTTTGGTTCAGGAAACAGTTCTTCGGGTCGACACCATCGAGCGAAATCGGGTTTTTGCTTTGGTGACAATTCCAATAATCCATCCTTATCCGTGAACGGTATCGCATACTGAAATCTTTCTGCTAAGTCGATACTCATAAAAGGCACAAAGTCGTGGTCATTGATGTGTGAAGTATGGAGTAATACTCTTTTTTCTTCCTCCGTATAGCTGTTGTTATTTCCACCCACGACTTTGAGGTGGGCACTGCTTCCACGATGTAAAGGAGGCCTTGTCGAATGCCTTACTGAAATATTAATTTTTAATTCATACATATACATATTATGTATATTAGGGTGGCTCAAAAAAGCTTTTATTTTTTAGAGGGCAATGATACCCTCAATTTCATTTCAAATTTTGAAAAAATGTGACGGGAAAGTATGGAGGCCTGTAGAGAATTATCCGACGAAGAATTTCACGTATCATGTATATGCGTTTGAAACCCCTTACACACCCCCACGAGTACCTGAAAACTACCCTTAAAACAAAAAAAATCAATTTTTCATAAAATCGACATTTTGAGCACTGTATTCTGGTCTTTTTTCACTTAAAATTATGAATATTGGTCTAATGGAATATTTATTATCATTGGTTAATTAATTTTTAATTATTTAAACAAATGGAATTTGTTTAAATTTTCCCCCTTAAAATTATTACTGTTAGTCCAGTGGAATATTTAATAACATTAATTCATTAATTTTTAATTGTTTAAACAAATGGATTTTGTTAAAATAATTTTTTAAAATTAGTTTTTTCCCTAAAAATGATTACTATTGGTCTAGTGGAATATTTATTAACATTAGGTCATTCATTATCAATTATTTAAACAAAGGGAATTTGTTTAAATAATTTAGTTTCGATTTTAAAAAAATAAAAATTATTACTGTTGGTCTAGTGGAATATTTATCAGCAATAATAAATAACTAATTAATAATTAATTTAATAATAATTAATTTATCAGTAATATTTAAGTAATAATTTGTTTTAAAAAAATTTTTTTAATTAAAATTAATCAAAAATGTTGGTAAGTATTCCACTGAAGAAATATTAATAATTTTTAATAAAAAAATTCCATTTGTTTAAATAATTGACAATTAATTAGCCAATGATAATAAATATATCCACTAGACTAATATTAATCATTTTAAGTAAAAAAATACGGGAATACAGTGTTCAAAAGGTCGATTTCATGAAAAATTGACATTTTTTGTTTTAAGGGCATGTGACACAGCTAAATACCTATATTACCGACCTCACTTTTTCAGTTCACTGAATGTTTTTTTAAACCTAAGAACTTTTTTTATAAATAAAA
>NC_046664.1:96003412-96037595 GCF_010883055.1 Belonocnema kinseyi
ATTTTATTTACAAAAAAAGTTCTTAGGTTCAAAAAAACATTCAGTGAATTGAAAAAGTGAGGTCGGTACTATAGGTATTTAGCTGTGTCACATGCCCTTAAGGGTAGTTTTCAGATACTCGTGGAGGTGTGTTAGAGGTGTCAAACCCATATGTCTGATGGATGAAATTCTTCGTTCGATAATTCTCTACAGGCCACCATACTTTCCCGTCACATTTTTCAAACCCTAAAAAATTATTCTAAAAACTCAAAAAAGTGATTTTTCCCCATGCATTTTACATGGGAAACTTCAAGTCAAAAATAAAAAAATAAAAAATTAGAGAATTTCTTTTTCGGAAGTGGAATAAAATTAGGGGGATCGTTGCCCTCTAGCATGCAAAAAAATTTTGCAATGCATTTTTGGACCACCCTGATGTAGTCCGAGTGTCTACCAGACGAATTATTTTTAATTTCCGTTTTGCTCCCGGTAAATTTGTCATTTTCCCGGTTTGTTAATTATACTTCTTTTTTAAATCTTTGTGTCCTAATTAAGAATTTAAGTTATTTTGTCAAATTCCCTGTTCCATGTTAAATTATACTTATTACAATTTTTAAAAATCCAAGTATAACTAAAAAATATAATTCTTTTGACAAACTTCCTGAATAAACAGAAAATTATAGTTCTTTTCAAAAATGTCCTTTTCAATGTAAGAACTATAATAATTACTTTAAAAAATTATCTTTTTAAATTCAGAACTACAGATATCTCTTCCAAAATCCCGTGTTCCACATCATCACCACAGTTTTTATTGTTTTTATTTTAAAACGTAATTTTCTCTATGATTCAAAAATGTATTGTTATAACTACAAATAAATGTTAATTTACAAAATTTTTAGAATATTGAATTAAGATTCGCGGTAGTGAATTGTCGCCAAGTACAAAAAAAGCTACTAATTTTTGACCTGTTTTGGATTGCCACCGCAATTCTCAATTGATTTTAATGAAACTTGGCAGCTGACTGGAAAACTATTTTTAAAAACAACTTCAGGCGTGATATAATGTTAATAGCTTAAAAATGGTGAGATTAAAATTTAAAAAACCACAAAAACAACCAATTTTTTACAATAAAAAATGCATTATTTTGTAATAATTGTAAACAAAATTAAAATTTTCACCGGTGCGCACCTCGACAGCCTAATCTATCCAACCGATTAGTATTAAATTTTAAATAGAAGTAAGTAGCAAACAATTTTCAAAAAACATTCCAAGAATTTACGATATCTTGAGTAGTTTTTAAAATTTTACGTATTTAATATAACAAATTAAAATGTACACATTACAAAAATGGAGAATTTTTAAAAACTAGTTAAGATATCGAGAATTCTTGCAATATGAATTGCAAAATACATTACTACAGAGTTCTCATTAAAATTTGACATAATTAGGGTGGACAGATTAGGCTAGAGAGGTGATCACAGGTGAAAAGTTTCATTTCTTTATGACAATTCAACAATAATACATTTTTCATCCAAACTTTTTGCGTAATATTTGATTTAGAAATCAGGGTGTCTAGCGATTCTTAGGAACAAAATTCAAGGTCTTTTCCAGGCTTTCCAGGTCAAGAAATCAAAATTTTCCAGGTCCCCTTTTTACATCAAATAATGAAATAAACGTTTATCATACATGTAAAAAATGACCCATTTCATTTTTTATTATCTTAATTTTTTGCAAACATGAGTCGTCTTTGTGAAATCTTTGTGAAGTATTACAAATCTTTGAGAAATCTTTTGGCATTTTTCAAAGTTTTTGTAAAATCTTTAAAATTATTGAAATCTTTGAAATCTTTGTGAACTCTTTCTTTAATCTTTATTTGCGAAATCATTTGTGTTTGTTAAAAATCATTGAAGTCTTTTGAAATCTTCTCAAATGTGTAGAAGCCTTTTGATATCGCTTACAATCTCTGAAATGTTTTGAAATTCTTGAAATATTTTGAAATCTTTATGAATTCTGTGAAGAAAATGTGAAGTATTCTTTAAGTCTTTTGTATTCGTTTGAAATCACTGGAATATTTGAAATATTTATGAAACCTTTATGAAATTTGTAGTAATCGTTTAAAATCACTGGAATATTTGAAATCTTTAGAAATCTTATAAAAATTTTGATATCGCTGAAAATATTTTAAATGTTTTTAAATCTTTGAAATCTGGTGTACTGTACCCTTGTTCAAATCTTTTAAGTCCTTGAAAGCTTTGAAATCTACGAAAACTTTGTGAAATTTTTGTAAATCTTTATAAAATCTTTGAAATATTTTTGAAATTTTTCTTTAATCTTTGTTCGTGATATATTTTCTGTTCGTTTGAAATTATTAAAATCTTTTTAAATCTTCTTAAATTTTTTGAAATCTTTTGTAATCATTAAAAATCTTTTAAATGTGAAATCTTTGAAATCTGGTATACCAGATTCCCTTGTTGAAAACTTTGAAATACTTTAAATGTTTTGAAATCCTTAAGAATTCTTTAAAATATTTGAGAAATCTTCTGTAATCGTTTGAAATCTTATCAAACATTTTTAAGTCGTTTAAAATGTTTGAAATCTTATCAAACATTTTTAAATCGTTTAAAATCTTTGTAATGTTTTGAAATATTTAAAATCTTTTGAAAGTTTTAAAATCTTTGTGCAATGTTCGAAATGTTCGAAATCTTCGAAATCTTTGTGAATTCGTTGGAATTATTTAAATTATTAAAAATCTTCGTGAAATCTTTTTATATCTTCTAAATCATTTTGATGCTTAAAATCTTTGAAATTTTTTGAAATCTTATAAATGTGGTTTAATATACCCTTTTTAAATATTAAAACTCGTTTTTATGAAAACTTTTTAATGTAGTCTGCATGCCTTTTTTGAATGTTTGTATTCGTTAAAGTCATTGAATTATTTGAAATATTTTGAAATCTTCCAAAATGTTGTAAAACCTCTTGAAATCGTTTCAAATGTTTGAAATCTTTGAAATCTGGTGTACTGTATCCCTTTTTCTAATTCTGAAACTGAATTAACATTGAAATTTTAAACTAATATTTTTTATAATTTATAAGTTGAACACCTCAACAAAAATTGCCTTGAAATATCTTTATTTATTCTGTAACAAACAAAAGATAAATTATATCTTGACGAATAAAAAAATGTTCAAAAGAAAGATTTTTTCTAAACGAGATGTTTCTTCATAATAGACCAAAAGATTTAAATTACTCTTCGCATTTCGATAAAATTACTCTTTAAACAATAAAAGAACAAAAATAATAATTAAAATTCAAGGTTTTCGTGAAAAAATCAAGGAGATTTCCAGGTTTTCAAGGTTTAAAAAAATGTAAAGAAGAGTTCCAGGTTTTCAAGGTTTTCAAGGTCACTAGACACCCTGGCAATGTATAGCAATATGTTATCGATGTGTGTTTTAAAATACGATATCTTTCTTAATTTAAAACTTGAGTTAATCATATTTTATGTTAAAAGATTGATTTTTAATCGATTGGTACCAAATTTGAACAAGAAACCAGTAATAGTCGAAGTGAGCGTAAGTGAAAAATTTAGTTTTTTTACAATAATTCACAAATAATGAAATTTTCATTCGAATAAATTAAACATATTTCTATAAAATCCTATTAAAAATGAAGTTATCGATTAAATTCAGTGAACCTAGACACTTTCTATTTGCGAATAAAATTGAAAAATCCAATCGAAATTTTAATTGAATAATATTGTACCATTTAATTTAATTATAGAATAAAATTAATTATTACTAAAAACTATTGGAACCATTAGAGAAAAAAATTAAATCCCATCAAAAACATCTGCAGTGCAAAAAATCTGTCAAGTTATTTGGGTAAAACTATTTATAACAAAAAATATATTTTTTTAACTTTTTATAAAGTGTCCTGAATAAATTATTAATTAATTAATTTAAATTTCTGCTAAAACAAATTCATCAAATTCATTAAATTTTTAGAAGCCATATTAGACATTGTAAAACTTGGCGCGTTTGATTGTTAAGCGAAATAATTCAAATAACAAATCATTAAAGAATGTATGTAGGACACTTTAAAGCAAAGTTTCGTTATATATTTTATATACATTTTTCCACAAATTACTTGGCCAACTTGGTTTCACAAAATCATATAGTTGTACTTGACAGACTTTGTGCATTGCTCATGTTTTTAGTTGGATTGCAAGATTTCAAAGAATTATACAGATTTGAAAATATTTAAAAATTGCAAACCGTATCACCTATATTATCGTGATTATCGACAATAAAGTCCTGCATTTTTCGTTCTGTGATTGTACAAACTAAGAGTAATAAATAATCAAAACCCCTTCCATAGGTATTCACTGTAGTATATCAAATGAAAAATCCTGTTCACTGAATAAAATTCCAAGTAATTTTTCAGTTTCTTCCCCATAAACAAAATTCTCGAGCTTATTTTCTGGGTCAGGTAGACATACTAGTTAGTCAATAGCTTCTAATATTTATTAATCAGGCAGAACATAAGAATGAAAATTTACCAGGAGTTGAAACAGTTACTGTATTTACGGGTGTCGCTTCATCAGGCAAAGCAGTTTCGGGAACGGATGGTAAATTAGGTATAGTTGTTTCTGGGTAAATTCTTTTTACACCTTTTATTGCCTCAGCTCTATCAATGGCTAAGCGAACAAGATTCGTTAGTTTTGCTTTTATTTCTACATCGGTTGTTTTCTGAAAATGTTAAATTGTGCACATGACCAAGGATACTTCCTTCCAGATAAGGTACACATGCACACACTTTCAATATTTCAAGTTAAAAACTTGAAAAAATATTCTTCGCATGTTTACCTTATTGCAATTCAATTCATAACATTTATTTCAAATTACTGAGAATTCTTGTTGTTCTAAAAAATAAGTACCTTAAAAAATAATTCGCATACGTACTGTTCTAAGTCCAAGTTCTGCCGCATCGGTGTAAAGCTTAACTGCAATATCCTTGCACCCAGTTTCATCGGCATCAAGTGCCTGATTTAAAAGAAACTTACATCTCTGCAACTCACTTTCATTCGGTTTATTCAACGACCCTTTATTTTCTTCATCAGAAACTGTAAAAATTAATTTATGAAATAAACTCAAGAAGAAATAAGCTCAAAAATTGATCAATTTCTTAAATATAATTAAAAAATAACTTACTGAGTTTTTGCAATTTGTTTATTCTCTCTTGGTACTCAGAAGCTTTTCCAGTCAGATTTGGAACTCGATTTCTTTGAAGCAGCTTCACTGCAACTTCGTAATAATATACGGCCTGTTTATATTGTTCTTTGCTATCATATTCCACAGCAAGGCGGGCTGCTTCCAATGCATCCTCCAAAGTATGATCCATTTTTGGACAGAGGCTCCAATTATTATATGTCAAATTATCATATTCCTAACCTCTCTTTCAAATTTGGAGGATAGAAGAAAGTGGATTTTAAACGGTGTCACCTGTACCAGAGTTTTCTCACACGTAAGGTAAATAGAAGTGAAGAATATGAGTCAGACTTATTGCTTTTAGTTTTGACTGTCATCTGTCATATCGTGAATCAGCTGGCTGGCAGAGCAGAATAAACTTGAGTTTATTTTGAGTGAGAGAGTGGCCCATTTAACGAAATTTCACTCTAAAATTAAAGAATAACTGAGGCGTGAATCTAATATACTGTGGCAAATTGGTCTTCGATCAACAATGATGTATCCCAATTATCTACAAAAAAGATTTTGTCTTTCATGGTTTCATAGTTTGAAAACATAACCTCCCGTACATTAATATGTCTAACCTAACCTGTCAAAGAGGTCCGTCAAAGAGAGGGGATTAAAAACCGGTGTGTTGTCCGGTCTCACATAAACAATATATATATATTTCTGATATAGAGAATTCGCTCTATAATATTTCAACAATTCCTTTCAAAATCGAGAAATTATTAATTGAGGGTAAATTTGGCGGGATAATTCTGAAAGGTATGTCTAAAAATTTGTTTGTATAGAAAAAATGAAAGCATTTGTATTTGCAAAAGATCCACGTACGTCGCAATTAAGTTCACTGTAGATACAAAAAAAAGGCGCAGAGCTTATCAAACTTTTTAGTTTTTTTATTACTAACAATAGAGTGGAATACAGAATATTTTCGAAGGGGCAGTGTTAACCAAAATGTGAATGTTAAACGAAAAACGGGTAGTATTAAACCATGATCGATTTCGAGCAGTCCCTACCGATAGAAATCTCTGAATATTCACTGAAGATTTTGGGCTCCCCGGTAATAAGCGTTGAATTCAGAAAAATTAAGAATTTGTATTCTTATGAATACGCGATTTTTCCTCCGTCTAAAAATCCCCCAACGAGAACAGAAAAAGTACAAATGCTATTCCTCTCAATCGACTTAGTAAAATTTAACGAAAGCATTTATTTAACCTGTTTTTCATTATTAAATCTTTTTATAACTTATAAATTCGAAAAATATTCAAGTTTATATTTATTTATATTTTGATCATTTATTTAAACATCTTAAAAATGCATCAAAGAAATCTATATGAATGTATAAATTAAATCAATTTTAACTCTAGAGAGATGGACTTGAATTTATTAAAATTTAATTTTCAAAACTTATATTCCACATGAAGCAATTGAAAAAATTCATTACACATATTTTGTGAACTTATTAGAAGAAATTAAACAATCTCAAAAATTGAACACTTTTGGGGAATAGAAGACATCTCTTTGAGGTTATCTGTCGGTACGATTACAAGGAATTCAATATTTTGATAGCACGTTCTGTTTTGGGGAATAGGAACCTATGCGGCGGCCGCTATGGAAATAGAAATAAATAAGTTTCCGAGATATCCTATTCTTATAATGACATTTTAGACAGATGGAAAAATCGCGCATTCAGAATAATAGAATATCTTCACTTTTACGCTGAATTCTGAAAATATTAATTTTTCTCTATTCAACACTTATTACCGGGTCAAAGAAGCTTCAGAGAAATTCCCCGCTGGCACTCAGGTAGATATATTTAAAGATCAGGGTAGCTCGTTTAAATGGTCTGAAGGCTTTAAAATGTCTTTTTCGAAATTAAAATAAGAATTCGATCATAAATAACGAGCAGGGAGGCTATCTCAATACCCGGTGATAAGCGTTAAATTCAAAACATTTAGGAATTTATATTCCAATGAATACGCGATTTTTTCCCTTCTAAAAATCCCTCAACGGGAACAGAAAAAAAGCAAATCCTATTCCTATCAATCGACTTAGTAAAATTTAACGGAAGCATTTATTTCATCTATTTTTTCAATATTAAATCGTTTTATTGCTTATAAATTCGGAAAAAATTTAAATTCATATTTATTTATATTTTAATCATTTATTTAAACGTTTAAAAAAATTAATTACAGAAATCTATTCAAATGTGTGAATTAAAATAATTTCATCTCTAGAGAGACTCCATGAGAGACAGACTTGAAGTGATCAGGATTAAAATGTCAAAACATGTTCCACATGAAGGAACTAAAACCATTTATTACACATATTTTGTGAACTGATTAGAAGGAATTAAATAATCTCAAAATATGAACACTTTTGCGGAATACAAGACATCTCTGTGAGGTGTGCCTGTCAGTACAATTATAAAGAATTAAATATATTGAAAACATGTTCTCTTTTGGGGCATAGGAAACTATGCGACGATCGCTGTGGAAATAGAAATGAATTAGTTTCTGAGATATCATATTCTTATGATTACCGGCTAAAGTAGCCGACACTCAATAAGGGTCCTATGTTAAAGTTTTCGGATTAAAATTTAGAAATCGTTTTTTGTTTTAATTTCAAAGTTAACAGCGTACCCGGTAAGAAGAGAAGAATAGAGAAAAATTAATATTTTCTGATTTAAACGAAAGAGTGAGCATTATTTAATTTTTTTTGAATGTGCTAATTTTCCATTGGGAGAAATGCCCAACGAAATAATAGGTTTATCTACGAAACTAATTATTTTTTATTTCCTTAAAGATTGACGCTTGTGTTGTATTTCATGCAGGCGAATATATTTTCCACTTTTTTAATTCCTCTTAATCCGACCAGTAGACGCACCTCTCATTGTTATTTTTAACTCCAGACTTACATGTTGTATTTTCGACTAATTTAATTCCCTCTAATATGTCCACATAATATGTGCACTTGCATAGTTTCTGTTCCTCCGCGTGCAACACAAGTTTGGACATTTCAATTATTTTGTCAAGGTTATTTTTAATTCCATACTTACATGCTTTGTTTTCGATTATTTTAATTTCTTTTAATCTGTCCACAAAATATGTGCGCATGCATAGTTTCTATTTGTTTTTGTGGAATATAAGTTTGGAAATTTAGATTTTTTGTCTGCCATAACGGTGGAATAATTTTAATGTTTTATATTGTTTGAACAAATTATAGATTTAATATTATAATAAATAATAATAAATTCATTTAATAATGTTGTGTAAGGTAAACAAAATTAATTTATCTTTCAATATAATTATAAAAGTATTCATTGACAATATTACAAATTATTTCTATTAACATAATTATTTTATATTTATAACTGATCATTTAAAAAGACTAGGTTTTTCGTCTTCAAAGTGACATTCTTCTCTGTCTTTCTATTCTTTCTTTTGCATTCCTTAATTTTTTAATTCCTCTCAAAACGCTTCTATTACATTTTTCCAAGACGATTAAAAAGAATATATTTTGATTTTTTTCTACTCCTTAGTGGAACTTTCCACGTAGGAAAATTTACGTATTAATGGGAATCCAGATTCGGAATTTTTATGAATTCTTCTCTTTCTTACCGGGTAACAAATAATAATTCGGAATCTACGGGTTTCGATTATTTCAGATATCTAAGTTTTTTAGATGTTTAAAATTGAAATGAATATAACTTATCTCATAAATTGAATGAGATAAGCCAAAACAGAGAATATTTTTTAATTCAACTTAAGAGCTCAAATTCTGTAGAGACGAAATCATTCAAGTCGCGCCTGCCTGAAACGGGATGAGCTTTTCTCCAGAGAATATTATGAGATTTTCTTTCGGTAGAGGTGTTAAGTATGTTTGAAAAATAATGCATAATGAATAGTATGTATTAAATATATAACATAAATAATAAATAAATATTTAATAGCAAAATATACGTTTATATAAATATATTTATTAATCATTAACCGAAAATTTTCAAAACCTCTCATGTATCAGCACTGATTGCCAATCCGCGGCCTATTCGTTCGATAATTATGACCATGATGTCTTTAATTACCTTTTTTAGAAACCCTTCCGTTACGTTAGCCAAAAAGTACCGAATCTTTTGTTTCTTTTTCGTTAAGTCAGTGACTGAGTCCTAGGCTAACAGATATTTGCCGCCCTTAGGCTAACAGAAATTAACTTTTGCCGTGTAGTGCTTTTATATAAATTACATACATTTACATTTAAATACATTATGGGCGGTAAAATTAAAATTCATCAGATGAGTTAGGTAATTTTTTGAATTACCGAATAAATTACATAAGTAAGTTGAATAAAAAATCAATATTTTCAGTCAATCTTTGTGACAATTTTTTCCAAAACGCTCAAGCTGCATCTGTGTCAAAAAAAAAATCCGAAATTTTCCGCACCAACGTTCTACCGCCCCTCTAATTTTGCCGCCTTAGGTTTCCAGCCTATATGTATAGCCTATATGGGAAATGCGCCACATTACATAAGATGCACAAGGCTGCGAATGAACAATTTTAACTACAATGTAGATATTTAGTTTTGGCAGTATGTAGAAGCGCATAATAAAAACCACAAAAGTATTTTGTTTCGCATCAGTCGGGAGTCGGGTCTCTGCCATTTTTAAACGTTTTTTTAGCATTACATCAAGAAAGAGATATGAACTTAAAAACTCAACTATTACGCAAAATATTGCCAAACATCTCTGTAAATGTTGATTATCAATAACTTGTATCCTATTCTAAAATGATAACTTGATCCATCAGTTTAATTACCTCTTTTTTATCATACCAAAGAAGGCGAATGGCACATCGGGCAGTATTAAAATTTCATTAGAATATATAATGTAGTAATAATCTACATGTGTTTGCATCTATGTAATGCATTCCGCTCGTAGCATAAAATTGGTTCCTGAATTCTTGCAATTCTTTTAATAACTTGAAGTCGCTAAATGCTCTGAAATTCTTAACATTCTCTGAATTCCCTGAAATGTTTGAATATCCTGAATTCCTTCAATATTCAGAGTTGCGTGAATTCTCTGAAATACTTGAATGTTATAAATTCCCAGAATTAGTAAAATCCTTTTTATCCTCTGAATCCCCTGTATTCTTTGAATTCACTGAATTTAGAGAATTAAAAAAAATCAGGAATTTTCCAAAATTTCCTGAATTTTTTTAAATTCTTGGATTCCTTCTATTTATTTGAATTCCTTAAATATTACGAATGATCTGGAATCTTTTAACCCTTCTGAACGTGCTGTTATGCCCAGTCCTTTGATGACTGTTTTTGCAGCGACAAAAGCTTATGTGTTGAAGTTAAATCGAGATTTGAATATCGAGTATAATAAATATGGAATTATTGTCCAGTGTTTACTAACAGGATGTATAATAAATCCTTCCTCTGAGTCTCCTCAAACTAGATGAATGGTTCCAACTCGTGATATATATGTCGAAAATGCAATTAAAATGGTTGGCAAGGAAGATGTTACGACTGGTTTCTTTCCTCACAAAATATCTGTTAGGGTTGTTAAAGCAATGTACAGATTGTCTCCAAATTTAGTGAATATGGGAATGACTAGGATCATGGAAGGGAATCGAAATTTTGCACTTCAAAAATATATCAGTTAATTAATTCAAAATTATATAACTTTCATTTTTTATGATTGGAATTGTTCTCTTTCAAAATTTTCTTATCTATTTTCTGGCTGAGTGCAGATTATCTTTTAAAGGATTAAGCCTTTTGATCAAAATGGGTGAGAGTTCAACAGTTTTACAGGATCGGCATTATGTCAATCCATTTAAAGATTTCTCTAAAGATAATGACAGTTCACCGATTGATGTCAATGCGAAGGAGGTAATCCGTTTTCTATTTTTATTTACAACTTTTGATAATAGAAACCTTTTACTTAATACAAATATTTAATTCCTAGAGTTTCAATTTTCAATAGGTATTTTAAAAGTTCGAAAATTTTGCTTGCAGATTCACAAAAACTTCCAAGAAAAATTAACCGAAAAGACAATTGCCTTATTGAAAAAATTAGAAAAAAACAAAATGAATTGGTATAACAATGATGATCAATCTATTTACACCGGATTAATTGGAATCGCATTCCTGTTCTATCATTACGGAAGATATTTCGAAGAGCCTACCTATCTCTCTGTTGGTATAAAAATTTGTTTGTACATTTTTTGCACATATTATCTATTTCAAAACTGTTATATTTCAGAAAGCAGCAGAGATGGTTCAAAGTTGTGTGAGTAACTTAAAATCCAAAAGACAAGTCACATTCTTGACCGGAAGTGCTGGACCATTAGCTTTAGGGGCTGTCATATATGACAGTATCGATCGAGAAGAATCAGAGGGAATGATTTTAAAGTAAGTTCGATTTGATGCTTTTTTGCTGTAACTAACTAAACAACCCATTTTTTTAAACAGATCTAAATTCTTCTTTTTCATAACAGATTAAAATCGTTATCAAATAATGTTTTGGGAGACAAGAGCGACTTGCCTGACGAATTACTTTATGGAAGGGCTGGATATTTATTCTCTCTTCTATTTGTAAACTCTAAAATATCTCCTCCAATAGATGACGATCTCATAAAACAAGTACAATACATTACTTTTTATCTTCATTAAATTCTTCGAAATGGTCGAATTATTGGTCTTTCTTAATTCTTGTAAACATTTTTTTTCACTACAGGTTATTGCGTCAATTTTAAAGTCAGGGAGAATTTATTCAATGAGAAAGCACAGTAAATCACCATTAATGTACGCTTGGCATGATAAGGAATATCTTGGAGGGGCTCATGGATTAGGAGGGATTCTTTATTTGCTGCTTCAAGTAGAAATTGCTTTTAAATTACATCTTTTTAATTAATTCATCTAATAATGAAAATTAAAGTTACCCCGAGGGGTTAATAACTCTTGAAATCCGTTGATCGAACCTTAGTCAAATCTTTTGAAATCTTCTGAAACATTTTGAAATCTTTGTCAAATATTTGTGAATCTTAGAAATATTTTTTAATGTTGAAATATTTGTGAATTCATTAAAGCCTTTGAACTCTGTGAAATCTTTCTAAAAGATTTGAAAACGTTTCGAAATATTTATGAAATTACTTTAAATCTGGTGCAGACTTAAAAAGTTAAGTGGTCAACCCCTCGAGATACTTAAATACCCAATTAAATTTACAGGCACGCCATTATTTATCTCAATCTGAGTTGAAAGATGAAATTGAACCATCTTTAAAGTATCTTCAAAAGTTGAGATTTCCTTCTGGTAACTTTCCTTCTTCAGTAGGAAATGAATCTGATAAACTAATACACTGGTGTCATGGAGCTCCTTCTATGACGATGTTGTTTACCCTAGCTTATAAGGTATATTAATTTAGACATTGCAATCAAGTGCAATAAACAAAATAGAAAACCTAAATATCCAGGAAATCAACTCCATATTTAGATCTAGCCGATCGCAAAATTCAGCAGTATCTTGATTCTTTGGAATTTTAAGCACGAGATTTTAACAAAATACGGAGTTGATATTTTTTAAAGCATATAATTTTTTCAGGTTTTTGATAATAAAGATTATCTGGAGACTTCCATAAAATGTGGAGAAGTGATCTGGAATCGAGGATTGCTTAAAAAAGGATATAGCATATGCCACGGAGTTCCTGGAAATGCATATTCATTTCTAAACCTTTTTCAGGAAACCAAAGTAAGAATCTTGTATTCATGTTAAAAATAAATTTTCAAAAGAAATTTGCTACTAAATAAATGCAAAGTTTTATTTTGAAATTTTTAATTTTTTTACTTTTCAATTTTAAAAGACGTAAATAAAATTATGTATTTTTAAAAACTTAATTAAACTTTTGTCACTTTTAAAGAGTTCCACTGGTAACTGGTAAATTTCAACCCGTTTTACATTATGCATCTGTTAAAAACCTAATTTATTTGTTCCTAAAATTTATATTATATTATAAATGCCATTTTCATTGAAGGATGAAAAACATCTATACAGAGCTTGCAAGTTCGCAGAATGGTGTTTCGATTATGGATCTCATCAGTTAAGAACTCCAGATCGACCTTTTTCTCTTTTCGAAGGTAAAAAATACGAAACATTTTTAGCAACATAATTTATTCTTTGTGTTATTTGAAAATATGTTTGCGTCAAAACATACTTTTGAGCAGTACTTACTTTGCACTAATAAAGTTAAAAGCTCATTGTATTACAATGACAAAAAAGAGATGTGGATTTCGTCTCTTGTTTGCTAACGCTACCATAATGTTAAATTTGGAACGGCTCCAATTAAAACAATAAAACTTGAACCTAAGGAAATTTGTTCCATTTTGTATTTTAAATTCGTAATTTTAAAATTTTAAATATGTAGAGTTCAAAATTGACAAATTCTAAGGATTTTTTCCATCCTTGGAAATATCAATCCCATTTCAATTGTTTTGTAATATAATATTTGTTTCCTAAATTACATATAATGGGGTTTCAGGTATAGTCTTTTTATTTATTTAAGATGATGCCGCGAGGTGAAATAGTGTCAAATTTCTTGTAGAAATAGAAGTTTATAAAAATTTAAATTTCAATTCTGAAAAGGGAAGCAGATAATGTAAAATTAAAAATTAAATCATTAAAAATTGAAGGGTTCGAATTTCTAAGTTGCAATACACTGATTTGGAAGCGTTTAAATTATACTATTTAAACCATTTGGGCGCTTCTAAATAGTGTAATTTTGCAAATCGCTTGGTAACCGAATTCTTTTATAATCAGGCAGGTTCTATCAATCAACACTACGAAAGTCGCAGAATCTATCAGCGACGAAATATGTTGTATTTTATAGAAAAATACATGACACGTATTTTTCCAATTTTAGAAAACTAATTATTCGACAATGTTATAAGTGTTTGCATTATGGCGTCTATTTAAAAAGGATCCCAATTTTTTCTTTATATAGCTTTATAGTTTTTTATCTAATCCAGAGTTCCCCATTTTCTTTTCGGATTTTGATACCGATTATCGTCTTATTTGGAAACCCAGCGGAAAATATCAAAATGGTTAAAAATTAACAAAATAACGATGGTTATTTTTCTGAAAGTATTAAAGATTGATGTTCTAAAAAAATCCACACTTATACTTTTTGCCAATTTTGTTTGAATTGCAGTAGAATTTTTTTCATGAAATCGAATTTTCTCATTTTTCTCGCAAACAATAAGATAGTATGGAAAAAAGTTGAAATAAAAGTTTTGTGATGTCTTCCATCGCTTACGAGAAAAATTAAAAAACTATATTTTTTCATATCTTAAAATATTTTCGAAAATTTTCTTTTAATATGCAAGAAGCATCTGCTAAAGTCTATGCCGCTTAAACCATTTTTGAGACTGAGAGAATTTTTATATATAAAAATATAATTTTCTAATTTTTCTCGTAAATAGTGCAAGATATATTTTTAACGATTTTGTTTTCAGATGTGAGAACTTTTATTTTTAACGTTATTTCATATCTGTTGTTATTTGCGAGAAAAATAAAAAAATTTGATTTTGTGAAGAAAAAAATTCTCCCTCATAAAACACAAAATACAACAAAATACAACAAATTTTGAAAAAAATATAAGTGAGAGATTTTGTGATTTTGACTGTTAAACCTGTCTGATTTTAAATGAATTCAGTTCAGTATTGAACAAATTAGTTTAATAAGTTTTACTTTAAAATATTTTCGATGTTTCTATTATCAAAAATGACCAGAACCGCGCTTTTGAATGTTCTAAAAAGCCTGATGTGATAGGCAATTTTTGACTTTCCATTCACATCCAAAAGGCAAAAAAGTTACGTAGTGTAATTTTTTAAATTTTGTTTTTCAGGTTTAGCCGGGACAATTTACTTCTTGATTGATCTACAAAAACCAATGTTTGCTAAATTCCCTGCCTACACATTATAAAGCTATCAATAATTTTAGTAAATTCCAACAATCTATTTGATTTATTTTTCACTTTCGTTCAATAAAATAAGAACGCAATTTAATATTTTGAAACAAAAAATGATGTGATTTATTATTTCAATAATTATATCAGAATGAATATGTGACTCTCAAATACATTTTATATATTCTTTGTATAATTTCTAATTCCATAATTATCATATTTGCGAAAAAATAGTCCAATAAATCTTACTTTCAAAAGTATCAATAGTAGACCATAAAGCTTCGATACCCGACAGAATTAACTTTTGTCGGGGACTGTATTTCGAAAGCATGAATGTAAATGGAATCTGGATAATTGCCATAACCATGTGTTTATCAGCAAGATAGCTTTGAAAATCATCTGATAATATATTTCGACGTTCTGAACCAGTAAGAATCAATATATGACGGATAATGTCTATACAGTGTTGAAAATCACGCAGCATATCGTCGGTTTCATATAAAATTCGGAGACGATTGCCGTACGAAACTGGCCATAAACAAGAATATCAGCTTTAGTCGCCGTCAGTTGCTCGGCGTCGTTTCTTGTTGATAACATTACATCTTTTAGTTCGAACATTGAAAGATGAATCTCACAGATACTTCGAAAATCGCAATATTTAAATCTTCAAGAATCGTTTTCCCTGATGCTGTGTTGCCCGCTATTTTAATTGTACTTCGTGGAAAAATCGAGCGTATTTACCGCTACGAGGATGAGGACGAAGCACACAGGATTTTAAAGGTTTTAATCATTTATTTATTTTTATAATATAAATGATAAAAAAATTATACATAATTGATCTACTAATTATTAACTTCTTTCAGGATTACACTGCTCCAGTTGAAGATTTTGGTTCTTTAGTCTTGATGCCCGGTGTGATTGATTCTCATGTTCATGTTAATGAACCAGGGCGAACTACTTGGGAAGGCTTTGAAACTGCAACTCATGCTGCTGCTGCCGGTGGTGTTACTACCATTGTCGACATGCCACTGTAATTTTTACTTTCTTAGATAAATTGCAGTTTTTAATTCATTTTTTAAAATATCTAGACAATATGTTTTAACCCCATTTTGTAGAATCTACTTTATTTTTTATTATATCCTTTTTTATAATTATCTTCAAATAATTATTTTTAACTTTACAAAAATCTAGATAAAATTCTATATCTCTTTATAGAATTAGCCACATAGAGAATGACATGAAATTATGTATGAAAATAATAAGTTTTCTCAGTTAAATATTGTTTATAATTCGATTTTTTTTAAATCGTGTACTTGCAACTCGTTTCAGGCAATATTCGAACTTCCAAATTCAATGTCCTTTATATATGAAAATATTTTTACAATAATTTTTTTTTTGTGATAAGTAATTAACTTGAAATTATCTCAACAGGAATTCAATTCCTCCAACAACAACCGTTGAAAATTTAAAGGTGAAAGTGAAAATAGCTACAGGAAAAACTTCTGTAGATGTTGGATTTTGGGGAGGCGTTGTACCTGGCAATAAGGTAAATATTATTTTAATAATTTATATTTTTATATTTTCGAAAAAGTTGAGAAATTTTGAATATGTCTGGAACCTTTCACTTTTATGCCCCTCGAAGGTATCTAACTAATTTTAATAAATTATATTAAAGTACAAACTTTAAAACCGGCCTATTTGAAGCCAGTATTTATCGTCTGTCCAATTAAAGATGAGCGATAGTAAGTGCTTTTAACTAATATAGTAAAATTTTCCAATGTTGTGCCTATAAGATATAATTTATTTTTATTAAAACGTACAAGGTTCCAGACATGATAACGTAATTTCTGCGAACTTTCATTATTGAAAAATTTGTTTTTATATTCTTTAGAGATTTTTAATTTGAAATAAGAAGTTTCAAAAAGGAGCATGAGAGAATAATTGTTTCATTATTCTTAATTTTCTACTTTAAAAATAAAAAGTAATTAGAAATTTGCATTATTAGCATTTTCTAAGTATTAATATAAAATTTACAGGACGACCTCGAAGGATTGGTGAACGCCGGAGTCGTTGGATTCAAATGCTTCATGTGCCCAAGTGGAGTCGGCGAATTTCCTTATGTCCATGAAGGCGATATTAAACTGGCGCTGGGAGAATTAAAACGCCTGCAATCTCTACTTGCTGTAAGAATATTATAAAAATAGCTAACTAAAAATAAAATTAATTATCTGAAAGTTGAATTTATACAAAGTTATTAATTTGTAGTTCCATGCAGAATACGAAAAAGAAGAATTTTCTCAACCAGGTGAATAACATAACATTTATATTTTCAATTTTTTTATTGAATATGGAACCTTGAATTTATCTTAATAATGTCTGCTTCAAGGTGATCCGAGTTTGTATTCAACCTTTTTGAATTCAAGGCCGCCTTCAATGGAATATAATGCAATAAAAATAGCAACTAGTCTCTGCAAATCTTTCCAGTAAGTATTGGAATTACTAATAAGAGTTTTTGTTTTTAAAAAAAGTCTTTGCATACCGAAAAACTCATAAAAAATTTATGACCCTATTTTTTAATTTGAACTTCATTCACAAAATTTGAATAGCTTTGATGAAGTATTTTTGATCTTCCAGTTCCAGGTGTCATATCGTGCACTTGTCAGCTTCCGATTCTCTCGAGTTGGTCAGAGAAGCAAAAAAAAATGGAGCTCCTCTAACAGTCGAAACTTGCAATCATTATTTGAATATTGTTGCAGAAGAAATTCCTCAAGGGGCAACAGAGTACAAATGCACTCCACCGATTCGAGGAAAATCCAATCAAGTGCAAATGATTTATCTTATCTTTTCACACAAATTTTCGTATCTTTAACTATATAATTAGTCTTATCTTTGATTAATTCGCAATATAGCGACGATTAAGACATAGGTCAACGACATGCGACTTTTATCTTCTAAAAACGATGTTTCATCTTGGCTAATAATTTATGAGTATCGTTTATAGCTCCTTTACATAGTACTTTATTGTTTTTTTCAATTATTCGTTCTGTATATTTTTTATTTTTATACATTTTTTTAGGATAAACTATGGGGCGCAGTAAAAGAAGGATTACTGGATATGGTAGTTTCTGATCATTCTCCATGTCCCGAAAACATAAAAACGCCTGGAAATTTCATGACTGCTTGGGGAGGAATAGCTTCTTTGCAATTTGGTAAATGTTAAAACATTTTGGGTCTTTATATTAAAAATACGATGTTCTAACCGAGAACTTCGCAAATAGTCTATCCAATTGAATTATTTTTATTTTTAAAGATTTGTCATTACTCTGGACTGGAGCAAGACAAAGAAACTTTACTCTGATGGAAGTATCAAGATTACTTTCAGCTAATCCAGCTAAAGTTGTCGGACTTGATAAAATCAAAGGTACCATCAAAGAAGGAATTGATGCCGATTTCGTTGCTTGGAATCCAGAAGATACTTTTGTGGTGAAATGAAAATTATATATATTTTTCAATTTCCTCGTTTTCCATTCCCTTCAATTTTAGTTTCCTGTTAGAAATGTTATTTCTTTTCCCCATTAAACAGCTAAAATATCAAAGTAATTTACTTCTAGGTTGAAAGAGCTCACATTCATCACAAAAACAAGGTTTGTATTTTTAAACCTTTTCCGTTTAAACTTGCTATCAGTATTATTTTATTTATAAATTAAATTTTTATCTATAGCTTACTCCATATGAAGGAAAAAAATTATTTGGAGTAGTTGTCGCTACGATCGTTCGGGGTCAATATGTTTACAATAAAGGACAATTTGCAGATAAACCCAAAGGAAAGCTTTTATTGAGAAAGGAATTCCTGGAAAATATTGAATAATGTACTATTCTAATAGATAATGTTCATTATTAAAAGTGAAAAGCTGATGTTTAATTAAGTGAAGAGTAAGAACTAAAATATAAATCTGATTTTCCAACATTTTGTGCTTAATTAAAATTTATATCGCAATTAATTAAATTTAAGTCGTACGATTTAATTAATATTTTTAATATAAAAAAAAGAATTCTATGCTATAATTTTATAAATGTCTATTAATGATTAAGAACACTTTCTTTAACATTCAGACACTTAAATCTAAGTTAAACTTTCTGCCTGCAAGTGTGTATCATACAATTCGCATGCGTACACTCACACGAAAGTTATGTATAGGAATGTAAACGTGCTAATTGACGTCACCCGATGACGTAAGCGGCTCCCCTCCGGCCATACAGGATGTAGAGGATATGAAAAGGGTAATGAGGGGATCAAGATACTTTAAATATAAATTTTACGTTGCTTTTCTTCTGAAACAAAAAACAACAAAGTCTTGTCTTTTTAATATGCGCATTAAAAACAGAACGATCCTTACTCCTTACTGCAAATGTTCAGCGCGCTGTTCTTGTATGTATTATTATAATCTGACCTATCAATATAAACGATATTTACACTAAAATCACGCATTCAATTTAAATTATAGTTATCTTGCATAATTGCACTTATTTGAGATGATATATAATTTGAAAAATGGCTATTTTATAATAATGAAATATAAATAATAATCATCACGTGGGTTCGAGAACATTTGTAATATCTCGCTCATTTAGAACAGGTAATTCAAATATTTAGTTAATAATTAAGTATAAAATTATTTTATAAAATGGAATTTTATTCCTGAAGTCAAGTTCGGATATGAAAAGTAAACAAAATGATTCACGAGGCCTTGTGTCGATCACGATATCGGCAGGCACGGAAAAGTACGCAAACGGCAAATATGATGTTCGGGACTAGTGATTTGAAAATTCTGGATACATTAAAATCGGAGAACATTCTTGAGAACGAAAATATAGAAAAAAAATTTATTTTGTATTTCAATAAAATATAAATTTCATAGTAGTTAGAAATTTCAAATAGAAATTCATGAGCTATTTTATTTGAACTACTGAATTGTACTAAATTGCAGTGATAAAGATTTAAAAGCTCAATTAAAGTTCGTTTAAAATGTGTACAATTTCTTCATTTTTAATTTAACAAAACATTTTAACTGTCTTTCAAATTTGGTTACTCGGCAGCTTTTTAGGAAAATTATCAAGTTTCAACTATGTTAGAAAATAAAAATAGTTTTAGGATGTATGTTTACCATAAAATGTTCTATTATAAGGGTTCAGAAATTATTAAAGTTATACAAATGCGTCAAACTTTATTTTGATAAACATTGTTTTTATTTTTTATATTTAAAAAAAATCTAAAGTAATTTTAATCTTGAGGTTTAAAAAAATTCAATAACATCGATTTTGAAATATATGAATTTTATAGAAAATTAGTTTAGCTTTCAACTGATTTCCTAAGACGTCGAAAAAAACTAAAAAACATTTAAGAAAATTTTTCAATGTTGAAAGAATACAAAATTCAAGAACAACTCATCACGGTTAAGAGAAGCTTCAAAAAGATACAATAATATTTTAAATCTTGAAAAGATTTCAACTACTTTCAAATCAAATCTGCATTTTTAATTTTTCAAAGAAAAATTTTAAGACTTTTTATAGGTTTCAAGATAATAAAGAACTTTTCTCGAAGTTGCTAGGAAAATTTTAGATGATTTTTTACTTTGAAAATTCACTCGCCGTCTACACTCTACAGACATGGGTTTTAAAGCACAGATTTTCAAACTTGAATAATTTAGAAAGTAAGCTAGAATTGTACCAATTTTGGTTTTGAAAACCAGAAACATTTCAAAAACTGACTCGGACTTGCAAGACCCTGTCTGTAACCGAAAGGCGCGGAAAAGAAGTTTCTTTTGGAAGAAATTTAATAGTTTTTGGTAAAAATGCAACGATTCGGATTTTGTTCAAATTCGTCTTTTTTTGGATGGACTCAACTCTTTATTAAAAAAAATTCTTTATTGAAATATCAATTATTAAATTTTTTTGGTGACAATCTTTTTTGGTTAAAAATTCGACTACTTGGTTAACAGATGCACTACATACTTTATTAATCATTCGTTTTGTTGTTGAAGTTTCATCATTTTAGTTAAAAATTTAACTGTTTGGATGAAAATTCGTCTGTTTTACGAAAAAAATTATCTCGATAGAACTATTTTGTAGATAATTCGTCTCGCCTTTCGTAATAATGTCAGCTTTTTCGATTAAATATGCAAGTTTCCTTTGAAAATTAATTTATATATATATATATATATATGTGTGTGTGTGTGTTTGCATTTGTGAAATCCTAAATTTTTTATTTTCTTAAGATTATTAGAAAAATTATATCTGGATTACCTTCAAAATAAATAATATAAATATTTATTCATAATTTTTATTTTGTATTAAAAATGGTATTTATCATTAAATAGAAAAACTATACACGCGCGCGATTGATGACACCATAGTAGTTTTAAAAATTATATGTATTTAAAACAACAATATTTGAACAAAGAAAATGCAATGTTTATTTTGTTTTCAGTGTAAGGTGTGGTAAAATAAGAAAAGTTTAATTCTATCATAAATTCTCATAATTTTCCCCTGAAGGAATAATTTGCAGGAATTTTGTTCAGAGACCTCGCGGTACAGTCGCAGTGAGCGGGAGAGATATACACTTATTCAAACCCGTAAAAAGTGGCTGATAAGCGCTAATATTTGGACAGCTAGCACGACGACTGGTGTTAAAAAGTCTCAAGTTCCTACCCTAGAAGGGAACAGAATTGTTGCCGCGAATCGATCATGAAAAGAATGCGCAAGCGGGAGTCCCACACACACATGAAATTCGAGAAACTGAAAAAACACAATTATATTTCGGACTATATCGTGACTTGTTAATTTTAATAATTTATCACTTTTCAATCTCGAGTCTGAAAAATTCGGCTAAAAAGGAATGCACCACAAAAGATCGGGTTAGAGTTCTTAAGATTTGATCTTCACACTCATCACACTGGGGAAGGGGTGGAGGGGGTCGAGACTCGAGGGTTGGGACGGCTGCCATTTTGTTAGTGACGCGCAACTCAAAGACCGTGAGATCCACCAGTGACGAAGCCACTGAGTTTTGACGTGGCTGCTACGTACCTGCTTGTGTGCCCACTCCGAGTGCAGCAAAAGTTGGTGACGAGAAATACGTAACTGGTAAGTACCCAGCTGGAGAATAACAACCGGGGGTGGACCACGGCACTTGCATTACTTCCGAAATGCTTTCTCATCCGCGAGCGTCCACATCTTGACTAGAGACTATCAAAACTCACTTGTGTGGCACGATATCCCGCGAAATATGGCGTCTGAGGAATGATGTTTGCAGAATTTTCAAGAAAAGCATAACCATAACTACCCGAGGAAAACCGCGCTTTTCCGTCTAGTAGTCACCGCTCGACGATCCACGCGGACCTCGCGCCTGAAACCCAGCATCACGTAGCCAAAAACCTTATGTCAATATTTACCCACTTGCAACTCTTTAGGAACATTCCACTCGAGTTTATTGTTCACTTATTATTTTTAGACCCGCTTATGTAAATGACGCAGTAGCATTGTCGGGTCCGAGATTGGCGCAACTTTCAAACGGCCTTACTTCTGAACGTGCATCTAGTCAGTCCCGAAAGTAGACAGCACGTTTCGTGGTTTCCTGGAATTTTGTGAGATGATGACACATTCCCAAAAATCGAGAAGGCATTTCGTGATTGCAGAATTTTGATCACGTGTAGCCCTCTTTGGCTTCAAATGTTTATTTCGTAAGAAGCCACATGTGATTTTTTTAAATTTTGCGGTTTTTTAAACTGATAACGTCTTTCCTATAGTAAGAGTTTGTGTTCCTCACAAAACTGATTTTGATTTAATTTAAGACTTGTCAAAAAAGGTGTTTAATTAGTTCTTTTCCTTGTTCATGTTTATAGAAGTTTTAAAGATCTCGTTTAAATCGCTAGCGACGAAAATATTAATTCTTAATCGGAATTTTATTTTGAGGTTAAGTCTTGGCTATATTTTATATTTACTCGATGTACGAAAATCTCAAAAAATCTATTGAACTTTAAGGCATTCATTTCCCATTTAGATTTTATTAGGTTTAAAGAAAAATTTTTTTTTTTGTATTCAATAGTAATGGATATGCTTTTCTGTCCTTCGTTTTTGAATCCCCGATTAGGCAGCTAAAATAATTAGATTCTAATAATCGAAGCCGATTAGAGCTTGCAAACGTATAACTTTAAATGAATTAAAAACGCAATTTTCGTGTAACGCATACTTTGACAAATTATAACTTGAATTAAATTTAATTTGATTAAATTATAACAAAAAGAATGACGTTTGCAAAATTTATAATCTGTGTAGAAATCAATACTGACAACTTCAAATGACCAATGCTGTGTTTTAAATGATTTTTATATAATTGTTATTCAAAAACAGTAAATAGAAACAGTCAAATGTGCGAATTTAAAATTGATTAAAATGGTTCTATTTCATAGTTGCTTTGAGGTATATAAAATTATTCAGAAAAATTTTTTCTCCGCTGGATACAGAAAGGGATTCTATTTAAGTAGTAATTTCTACTTATAATATGGGTATTCAAAGCGTGAGGACAAAAACGGTATCAGGGCTGTCACTTTTTTAAGAGACAGTCACTATAAGTCACTTTTTTAAAGGAAAAGTTCATGTTAGAATTTTTAAACCGTTTACACTCCATCTCATTCTCATAATTACTGATAAACAGTTTCCTTTTTATCGATTTTGCTACTACATCGACAGTGTTTTCGTGGCTTGTGTATTCTTTCCCATTATATAGTAAAATTGTAAACTTAATAATAGGAGTTACACACAGCTATTCACAGTAAAAATAAATACGTATTTGTACTAGTGCTATTTAAATTTAAGTTTAGACCTTTTTCTAATAAGCGGAAGCGAAATATATTTTCGTCAATTTTAACAATGACTTCCGAACTGCTGCATAGTTATGAGTTTAAAATACTATCAGTTTGAAATATAATCTTAGAAAATGTTTGACTAAATTCTTTATCATTTAAAAACAAAAGTTAGGTTGTAATTAAATAGAAATTTTTGAGTTAATAAGTGTTCCTCTGGACATAACAGGCATATTTTTGTGTGAACATTAGTCCCACTTAGTCACCTTTTTAAAGCACATTAGTCTGTAGCGGCCCTGCCGTATTAAAAGAATGCATCAATTGTTATTTAAGCTTTGAATGCAGGATTCACATGAAATTTTCTTGTAATTTTGAATGCAAGCATTCTTACCGGGCATACTTTCAATAACAAATTAGCCCTAGGATCCTTAGGCTCAGGATAAAGAAAACTCCACTTCTTTTATGTTGAACTGCGCTCTTTAATAATAGTTTCCAAATTTTTATAAGACCTCATCGAATGTTTATGAAATTACTAATTTATTTGATAAAGGAATGGAAAACACCAGTGCCTAAAATTTCAGATATAAAGCGTTAATAGTAAATAAGGTCCTTATTGGTGCATTATTAGTCAATTGTTTTTGAAAATCAACATTTTATTCCAAGTTGGAAGCCTTATTAGTCGCAATTTTTCTCATTAAAATCGTTTGAAATACATTTTTCCATGATCATTTACAAAAAATACATCGCCTATGAAGCAACACTTTTTAAACAGTTAAATTCATTTAATTAAAAAATGATTTGTTTATAGTTTAGCAGATTTCTAATGAAATGTGTTTGTTTTTTAGGCCTCGAAGACGTTTCCCGGCTATGGAAAGCATGGTCGAAGAAAACGGATCAGCTGTAGATCAATTGTCACAGGGATCGCAAAGTGGCGATGCAGCTCCTACAATTGCTACATCGGTACAGTCTCTCATTAGAAATCATCAGCAGCAAACCCATCACCTGGTAGCCTCCACTAGCATTGTGCAACTGACACTCCCATCCTTAGGGACTACGCAGGTATACAGGAGTACCTCCTGTGTATCCATGCTCGAATTTTTATTCTCATTTTTTAGCATGCATCCGAATTTCTTGATTTCTCGACTCTTTCTATTAAGGTTACGCAAAAAATTCAAATTTTAGCATTAGGTTGCTAGTTTCCCGGAACCGTAAAGGAAAGAATAAGGAGCGTTTATTCGCTATAAACAGTCCGGAATAAATTGAGTTATTTGGTGATTTACGAACTCCAAATTTTCCAATTTAAATATGCATGCCTTTATCTATACTCGGAGTAGAAAGAGCCACCAATTTTATTCTATTCTTAACGGTTATGAATCATATTCTGATTATTGCATAATGCTGGTTCTGGTCCCTTAAATAGAGCATTTAATAAACTTAGTAATACTTATCTTCTTGCTTGAAATTGAAATTATAACAAAATTAAACGCACTTTTTAAAAATAAATTGTAATATTGCAATCGAGAAAATTACGCATGTCGCAACACACTGGAAATTGTCCGGGAATTTTGTGGGTAAAATGTGGTAGACGCCCATATTATATACTTAACTTTATTACAATTTCTTCAAGAAATAATGTTTCGATCTGTCTTCGCTTAAAAGCAAAAATACACCTGAGCATCATTATGAAATCTGATTTTATAATCATTTACCTTCTGCACACGGAGGACTCAGAATAAAAGGTTTCCATCGCAATTTTTTCCAAATGAGATAATGGCAACATAATATTTTTTAAATTTGTACTGCAAACCTTTTTGGGAATAAGAAATTTAATTTGTCGCAATGTTGCCAGACTTAAATCTTCTAAAGCATGTAGAAAGGAAAATGACAGCGCAATGCTCAGATTGATTTACGCGTCAGCCTTATAGAGCGGAAAGATACTTTGAAGCTCAAAGGTTTCGTCCTAAAATTAAATAATTAATTATAAAGCACCGTTTGCGATTTTTGGCTTTAATTTCTCGTCAGTATCCTAGAATTATTAATATCGGAAACAGATTTTTTAAAAGTTGCTTTTCAATGTCTGTTAAGGGCATGTGATACTTACAGTTTCCCCGGCTTTTTTCCACAAAAATGAAAAATTTTAAAAACTGAATTCGGAGATGCTATAAAGTATCATAACGGACTTCCCCGGACTCTTTTTTGAGGGATAATAACAAAAAAAAATTTATTGTGCCAAATAAAAATTTTATGCATATGCATTATTTTGAGGTTACGTCGTTTTTCATATCTGCCTTTCCGATAATCTGGAAATTATTTATGAAATAAACTCTTTTGATTGCCTGCAAACAAGGTTAGTTCCGGGAGATTAGTTACTATGTTTATTTATAAGTCCAAAGTTTTCGGCCAAAAATATTGTGTAGTTTGGAAGTAACGCTCGGGTGAATTGTAACACACATAACCTCGAAATATACACGCACGCTGTTAGCAATATCAAACATTTTTTGATTAAAAAACAAAACAAAAAAAGTTTGTGGGGACGTCCGTTAGCATGTTCGCTATCATTGCCCAGATTTTGTAGGCAAAATATTTCTTATCCTAGGAAAAAAGCCGGGGGAATCTAACACTGAAAAAATCGATACTATTTCCTAAGCGCTATGCAAATTAATCACATTTTGCTAAATTAAAACTTTTTTTAATTAATCCACAAAAAAGTGTGTGGGGACGTCCGTTATCATGTTCGCTATCATTTCCCAAATTTTTAAGACAAAATATTTATTAATCGAGAAAAAAAGCCGGGGGGACCGAAAATTGGTAAAATCGACAATTTTCTAAGAATCACATGCCCTTAATAACGTTATCAACTAGCAATGCATTTTTTAGTAGCATTTCCTCAGGGTGTGTATCTTACTTAGAAAACCGAAAATTGTCAGATAGTTTTTATGTACCTGGAAATGTCAGGGAATTTTTTGTTTTAAATCGTTATAAAAAATTGAATAACAATGATTCTTCATTTGAAAAAGTAGCTTTTTATTACTGTATTTAACTATTTTGTTGAACAATTTTTTTAATTAAATTTTTTAATTGAAAATTTAACTATTTAATTTTTGTTGAAAATTGGATCGTTTTTAGTTTAAAATTTAACTATTTCCTTAAAAATGCATGTACATATTAGTAGGAAAATTCAATAATTTGGTTGAAAATTCGTCTATTTTGTTGAAAAATTGTCTTGGGGATAAAATTAATTTTTTTTGTTGAAAGTTCATCTTATTTTGTTGACAATGCAATATTTTTACGTGAAAAGTTATAAATTTGAAGTTGTTTAAATTAAATTTAATATACTGCCCAAAATTAGTTTTACCTAAATATGCACTGGGATTAAAATAAAATCCATCTGAAATGATGCTAATTTCGAATTGAAAATTCGACTCAGCTGTAGAGTTAAATAAATAAATTTCACACCACTAGTTTTTAGTATTATTTAATTGACTGATAGTGCTTATGTTCAAGTGTATCTTGATATATAATTTGTCAAAGTTGATGATTTTAAATATAATAATGAGATGTCTCTTTAATTTTTGAGAAATAATAAAAAACTTACTCCGAACCGATACACACGGTGTCAAAAAGCATGTGAACGATAGACGATATTTGTATTTGCCGTGCTTACAGAAAACATTGTAAGATACCCATAAAAATTTTAAGTAAATCAGATGGATTTTTTTTCATAAAATCAGCTTAAAAATGAGTTTTTGAAAATATCAAAAAGTTTTAAAATTTTGTCTTGCAAATCTATTGAATTTATTAAATAAATATTAATAATTTAAGAAAAAATACACCACATTATAATTAAAATCACTAAAGTTATAAAATTAAAAAAAGGACTAAAATTTTAACATTTGAATATTCTCAAAGTTTTTTTACATGTTTCAAAAATTATTTCCATGTTTTTCTTTCAACAAGAGATTTAGTAGCATTTTTATAAAAATTACAAGCAAAAAATTAATTTTTTAGATGTTTTCACGTGGAATTACTCACATTAAATATATTGATAAATCCCTAAAAACTGAAGAAGAAAAAAACATTATTTGGAAAAATCTTGAGATTCCTGAAATTATCTGGGAATTTTTTTCCAGGATTTGAGTACACATCCTGTTCCTGTAAAGTTGTGCAAAACCAAGATGGAACCCATTTATTTTGAGCCCTCGACACACATGTCAATGATTAAATGAAACTTTTTTCTTTAATTGTTCTTCTTCATTTGAAATATAGATACAGTCTGTCATACAGCCCAACCAACAGTCTGTAATTCAGACAGCGACCAACATTCAACCTGTTGCCCTTTCCAAAGGAAACGTTATCCTTGTAAAACCCAACTCAGTCATTCAGACAACAGGAGGTTTACAAACTCTCCAGGTAATTATTTCACAAAGTATTTAAATTAGTTTGTGTACCTTTCATAACGCACATTTTAAAGGGCCATTCGCAAAATAATACTTTTTTTGGGAGGATAAAAGTACTTTATCACGTGATTTATACCTTGTTGAAGTATTCTTTTTGACATCTATTGATCATAATTATAAAGCAAGTCGAAATGGCTAAAAAAAGTATAGCGTCTTCCGTAAATTTCCCCTAATTATGCATTTATTCGAGGTGGTGGACGCCGGGAGCGATGACGAAAGCTATTCCGACGAAGAATCTCCAAAAAAGAGGCGCGATATTCTCACAAGACGGCCGTCATACCGAAAAATTCTCAACGATTTGGGAGGTGGAGAAATAGGTATATTCATTTATTTACACTATTTTCTATTCAAAGTAGGGAAACTATTCTGAATGTTAAAAAAATCGAAAAATGATATACATCTAAACAGAACACAAATTTAATTCCTATTGCAAATTACAATAGTTTCCCTTTTCTAAAACAAACAAAAAAAATGCTAAAGTGCATGTCAGTTCATGCGAGGAGTAGCGTTCTGTTCATATTTTATTGCTTACGTCACTACCAGTAATAAAATATTCGCCTTCTTTTCGGGAGTAAAAAAAGTGTGTGAAAATTAATAATATTAAGGTAATTTATGCTTAAAGTTTCGAAACATTACCTTTATATTTCTAACTTTTTAGAAACTGTTGACTCGTGAAAACCAGGCATAAACTTTTTTGCTTGCGGTAGTTTCTGTGAAATTTAATACTAAAGTTTAGTTTAATTTTTTTTAATATTACGACTGCTGCAGGGTCTCAATATTATCTTTTAAATATCTGTTCAACTTTTTGCGCACTGGAAAATGAATAATTAAACATTCAATGTTGGAATTTAATTTACTTAAGCGAAGTTTTTCCAACTCTTACTTTTGCATATTTAGAGCATTTTAGAAGTTTAAAACTTTAGCATGTAATATGTATACGGTAACTATTTTTCAGATGACGTTTATGTGACAAATTGACTGAAACTGGCTAATTATTTTTGTTAAACGATTTAAATAAAAATTTACATTGCAAATATATTGAGAGCCCTAAAGGCTATTATAGTTTTTTTTATATTTAAACTACAATTTATCAATATTTATGCTTATGTGTCTATGAATAGAATGCCATACCAAGCTTTCTATTATTATAACTATAATAATTTATCATATAATGTCCCTTCCCTGTCCTGAATTCTATGTGCAAAATTATATTTAATAGACAATAAATATACTAGAGTATTTAGTAATTATAGATATTTTATAAAAATTGAAGTTTTTAAGTATTACTTCGAAAGACGTGAAATTTATCATCAGGTATAAGAATTATTGGTGTTCTAAGATAACTGGAATTAGAAATTTATGTACAAAAAAGAAACACATTTCAATGAGTCAAATTTTTACAATGAATATGCACCAAATTTTTTGTGTCGAATCATCTAATTATTCAAAATGTATAATTGTGCAAAACTAAAGCACGCTGAAACATCATTTACACCGAGCTTATCATCCGAACCTGACATTGGTAATTATTTTATTTATGTATGATCTGACTGCGCGATATGTCTCTACATGCTGATATGCAGTTTAGCAACATAATTCCTTTAAGCAAGGCACGTTTCTTAACATATTTGTCTTTAAAAAGCCATGATAATTTCTTTTAAAACGAGGCATCTGCATATTTTCTATGTACCGAAATTAAACTCTATGGTTTTAAATTTATTTGTAATAAAATATTTATTAAAAGACCGAATTCCTTTAAAATTAGACAGGCAGTCCATGTTCAAGTCATAGAATCATTTACCCCTCAGATATTTAGTTTTTCGAAGTGTATAAGACACGTATTTTACCGATTTTACTTAACCTGTTTTAAAAAAAGTTACGAGTATTCGAATTTAGAACATTGAAAACGCGAATTAAAAGAAAGTAAATTTTGTTTGTTAAAGGTGTGATTAATTATTTTTATATAATAAAGATATTAACCTTTCTATTTCTGATTCCGATAGAATTTCTCATCCTCTTTAGAAATCCATTGAAAATTTTCAAAAAATGTTAACTACGATTTTTTTTTAATTCTAAGTTAAAGTTAAGTTACTCGAAAACACCGCCATTTTTTTCTCTGGATTTTTTGTTTAGATTAATTATAATGCAAAGAGATCCATGACGGTTTTCCCTGTGCTCGCGTCTTAGAGAGCAAAAATACTTTATTTTATAAAACAGCACGTGATACGAAAAAAGTCAAACAAACAAAATTGTTTGCCTAAAACAGTTATAAAAAATGTTTTTGAGCAATACAATTTTATGGTGGGATTAAAATCCAATAAGGAACTCAATTCAAAATTTTTTGCAACGTGTTGATGAAAGAATAATTGCTTAAGTTTACAAAAATTGATGGTATCGATTATTTAAATAATACCGGCTTCCAGGGATAGCGTTTTATGTAGAAGTTGTTTAAACGGTTAAAATGTGTTCATTTTTGTTTTTTATGATACAAAAAAATTGCATTGTTGAGAAAAAAATCAATTGCAAAAGATTTTGTGCTTATTTTCGCAAAACTCCCCAAAATATGGCGCAAAAGAAAAAATTTCAAGAGACATTTTTAAAGAAAATTATCTCCTCCCCGAGACCCTCCTTTAGGCCCAGGCAGGGTAGACTGTCATGGAATATACTCTTCAAATTAGGATGAATGTAGAAAAAAAAATTCCAAAAAAAAGTTCAGGGTTTAGTCAATTGACCATATTTTCAATTTTGAACTTTTTGGAAATTTTCCGACGGATTTAAAAAAAGGACTACATAACTTCTTAAAATGGTGTACATATATTATTGCATCGCTAGTTGTTTAACCCTCGGAATCATCATAAACAGAAAATTAAAACATTAAAAAACAAAGCGCTTGCAAAGAAATTAATTTTGATTATCCTGTTTTCAAGTATTTTCTAAACGATTTATTTGAATGCTACAGTTAAAATCAGAAACATATTACCCTAAATAGTTGGCTTCATGAAATAGAAATATTTTCAATGTCTGTCTACAGAAAACATCAATTGAAAGAAACATTTTGGAAATCGAAAATAATACTATGCAGAAAATTAAGCGTATTCTATAAAATTATAAACAACTTAGGGTTTTTTTTATTGACAAAACTGCACTAGATACAAATGGAAGAGACTAAGGAATAAAACACTATAATCTGATAAAAATAGGCATTTGTTTAAAACATTTAAGAAATTGTTAGAAGTTTTCAATTTGAAGTTGTACAATCGTTTGCATTATCTGGGAATAGTTTGTACTTTCATGTAACCTTCAAACAGTTTATTTCGAAATTCGAAGTAATGTATCTATCCAAGATGAAGAGATGCATCGATCCAAATCGTAAGAATTGGCTTATACTTGTGCCTTCGATTTAGTATCTCGGATAAAATGCAAACGATTTCAATACCTCATACAAATTAAATCCTACAAATTAAAATATAAAAATTGGTATGAGTTAAAAAACAGTGATTTGCAAGTTATTGAACTTGGGGTTCGATTAATTCGGTGTTGCAGAGGGTCGATTACACACCTTAGAATCCTCATCTGAGTGTGACTCTAATGTGGACAGTGAAGTGTCTTCACACTCGCTTCATTATCAGACAGGTGGGTTACTTTCTTTTCTGTATCTGCCCTGCCTCTCCTTCAAAAATCATTGCATGCTCCTCCCCTTCCCTCTATTGCAGGGAAAAGCTTGAAAGTGGAAAGTAAGAACCTTTGGCCTATTTCCGTTTTTACTGTAAAGCACAGAAGAAATACTATCTGGGATATTTGCTTGGTATGGCATTCTCGCTTCAGTCTACCTTACATCCATAATTCCGAATTCATCATTAAACTCTAACAACTCAATCTTATGACATGCACTGTTAGAAATTTCTTCAAAATTCAAGCACCTGTTAAATATTAACTCAAATTGAATTTAAATTCGTCAAATACTATTGAAAATGCATGAACTATCTTATCTAGAAGTTGTTTGCTACTTCTTTCGTAGGGTTTGGTTCTCAGTATTTCCAACTGTTTTAATTTCTAACAGTGTACAACCTTGAAAATGTATATTAATGTTGTAGATGTAGATTCAAGCACACTACATAATTTAGTATATTTTATGAATCAAAAGAAAATCTACGATATCAATCTTCATTCTCGTTTTTCTTTGAGCTAAACATCGGGTTTTATACTATTTTTTTATAAGAAACATTCATGGGCACTCGCTAATCTAACAAATTTTTTAAATTTAAACCTTGTTTGGATTAATTATCTGTCAAAATCATACCCTTCAGCAAAAAAGAAAAATCGATGTCAAGTACAAATTAATTCTGTATAAATATTTTACAGTGATCCCTGCGGGCACTATTCAAATTGCAACTCAGGGAGAAGGCGTTCCAGGCCTGCATACGCTAACAATGAGCAATTCGGCGTCGGCAGGAGGGGCGATTGTACAGTACGCACAGGGGCAAGACACACAATTCTTCGTTCCAGGTGTGCCTTAGGAATCATTTTAAGAAAAAAAGAGAGAGAAAAGAGCGATACAATCTTTACTAATTTTGATCAATAAAATATACTAAATTGCTTGTAATCAGAAATTGCATGTTAGTTAATTCGCAAAGTACAGTTTCTTGCAATGTTTCAGCGTACGCAGGACACGGTGTCGTTGTAGAAGATGCAGCCAGAAAAAGAGAACTTAGGCTTCTCAAAAACAGGTACTATAACGTTAATTAGTTACCTTTATTCCAAATTTTAATTCCTATGTCAAAAACTTCCACAATACAATATGTTACTTGAAAAAACCGGAAATACTTTTGTTTCGAAATAGTATAGTGTAACGTGATTAGCAAAATTTTACTAATTCGATACTTATACAATTAGTAATTGCTTAATGTTTGAAAAAAGGTTATAGAAATGGGAAACATGACAAATAGATAAGTTTAATCGCATTTTTTTCACTTGTTTAAAATTGTTACAAATTGAAAGCTCATTTTCTCACTATCTAGCTTCTGGGTCAAATTTCCATTATTATAAGTCTGGGTTAGGTCGCTTAAAATCAGGTGCTTTTTACGAATTAAAAAAAAACATAATAAAGTATTCAGGTATACACACGTTTCAAAACCCTTAGGATGTATTTGTAGGTGCACTGTCATAAAAAGAAAAAAAATCAATTTATCGTTAAAAATTGTATTTTTGTACGCGCCTCCAGTGTTTATCTGAAAAAATTCATAAATTCTCATATTTTTAAATGAAATTACGCTGTCGACGAACCCAACAAACAAATAAAAAGTTTAAAATGACGAAAATGGTATAACTTTCAAAATCAATCTTCACGAGAGATTTTCTTATTTATCCAACAAAAAAAAGATGATAATTTTCTTTGACATAAATGTGAGGTTCATCAACAGTGTAATTTAATTAAAAATAAGAGAATTCTGAATTTTTTTATTTCAGATAGAAATTGGAGGCGCTAGAGTGTACACTGTACACGATGTCACCATCTCCGAAAGCTAGACAGTCGCGAAATGTCCACACGGCTCTTCCCAAATCAACCGTTTTTAAGGCCAAATGAATTTTTTTCTTAAGGCGTGTAAAAATACAAATATGTCCTAAAAATTTTTAAAATGTTTTCTTAATACTTTATTTGTCCAGAACGCACCAAATTAATAGTATTTATA
>NC_046664.1:96037695-96055056 GCF_010883055.1 Belonocnema kinseyi
CATAAGAAAATGGTGCATAACGTTTTTACCATATTGAAGAAGAAAAAAAAACTATTTTAATTCTTCAGTTAGAAGTGGAGAAATTCGCTTATATAGGTATTTAAATATTTTTAATTACATTCCAAACGGATACTCTCTTTGGGAGTTTTGAACAGATGTTTTTGTTCAATAGTTTAAGAAAACAAAGATGTTTTTTAAAATGTTAATGAAAATGAATTTAACCGTTTCCTCCTTGTATTAGTATTAAATTGCAATTTTGTTCGGTTTTTAAATGTGTCTTGAAACATTTTAGTTCCTCCGTAGTACTTTTTTCATTGCTATATGTTTTTTGTTTAATGAGCCGAAAATATTAGATAGTTTGAAGCATACTTTTCTCTGATACGTCCTTTTATATATTTTTCTACAAAAGGTGGTCTAGTTAGAAATTATGTTTGGTTTCTTAGTCACCTACATACATTTCTTATATAGACTTCAACCGCGACTTAAAATCCCTCAATATCTAGTAAATCGTAATGAAATATTGTTTTTACATTTATTGCGATCAAACTTTTATGGAATAAAATATGAAGCAGCAACTTTGAAGCCATTTTACCATCATCTTGTATGCAAATACTACAACTCGTAATTTTTGAAAAACAAAAATTGATTTTCTACAAAACGGGCTCAGGCGGTGATTTCAAATTTGGTCTGAAAACGTTATTAGAATGGCAGAAAACCATAATCAAACAGGTAACCACACATGGAATCACCTCTCCGTTAAAGTGACTCGCTTAGCCACACCGTAAACTGCGAATTTTCTGGACATTTTTTAAAATCTTATGTATACTCGAAAGTCGAGTGGTCAGTCCCTCTATTTGATCCCAATATATGCAGCTCTAATTAATTATGGATATAATGCTGGTGCAATTGTGTGCAATGCACATCTGGACGTAAAGTTGTGTATATTGACAAATAAACAAAAATCTAATGTTTAATTGCAGAGAGGCAGCCCGGGAGTGTAGAAGAAAAAAGAAGGAGTACATAAAGTGTTTAGAAAATCGCGTGGCAGTGTTGGAGAACAGAAATCAGACTTTGATCGACGAGCTCAAATCGTTAAAGGAACTTTATCAGCAGAAAAGTGACTGAGGTTGGTGTTTGATGCTAAGATACTGTATCAGATTCATTAACTAATAACCGTGTACATGTCTTGTTGATGTACATGACCATGAATGTTGTTTGGACAAACAGCAGTGATGTACGTGCATTCATATACATAAGTGTTAATGTAACATATTGTATTTATGTATGACCATGAAGGCTTGTGAAACTTGCTCTTACTAAAGCGAGAAGCCAAAGTTTATTTACGTCACAGAAAGTTATATGCAAATGGGAGGGTATCCTCGTTTGGTAGAAACGTTTATCGATTGCAGACAGAACACTAGTAACATATGTGACATTGCTCTCTGCATATTGGAAGAGTGTGTAGTCGAATTGTTTCGCCTAGAACAAGAATGAAAAAGGATAAAGAACGTTTTTACTATCTCACTAGTACGTTACTATGCACCGAGCGATAATTAGTCATTTTATAGTAATATGATTGTGAATACGAATTAGAAACCCTCAAAACCATCGGCTCTTTGTCCCAAACAATCTGTCGATTTTCATTTACTCGGTAGTTTTTTTATTGTGCTAATCGCTTCTTAACATTTCTTTCTTTTTTCAATAATCGATCATTGTAATCTCAATGAGTTTTGTTTTCAAATTTTCGTATGTTTGGTCGCTGAATATTAAGGAATATTAATGTAGGGAAAAGATCTTATATGTGTATAAGTAGGTAACCTTGTCCACATACAGAGCAATGAAGATACAATTTAAAAAAATGCAATAACTAAAAGAAACGAACGGCAAATTCAATGGAACAACATATTATGGCTGAGAACAATTTGAAAGCTCTAAGGTGGTAGCCAGTCATTTGTAAAATATAGGTGTAATATAAATCTGGAGTGCCTTGCAAATCGCATACATTATAGTATACGTTAAGTAGATACGGATACAGAATATTTTTAAATATTATTTATCACGAAATATTTCACAGTAGAATAACCCTTTCTTGTACAATTTATTTGCTTCTTAATTATTAATCTATAGGGATCTGTTGATCTTGATATTGGAAAACCAATTGTGGTTAAAGAAACATACAAACATTCACAAACTTGGAAACATTAGTTATATATGAATGTATGTGTATGTCACATTAGAAAATTTAAGGTAATTTTTGTTTTGACATGCAAAAATGTTTAATATATAGTATATACACGAGGTGTACGACTATCCATTATTTTTTTGGTAAATTAATTTTAATACTTTTCCTTAGTTCTTAAAAAAGGTTTATTGTTTTTTTTGTGCAAATTCTTTAAACTAAAATCATGCTGTAGTGAATGATAAAACAAGGTAGACTATGAGAAATATGGTCCAAACACCTGTGTATTTTTTCCTAATCACTGTAATTATACAAATCTTGAATTCTGAATTGGATTCACTAAAATTCCAATGATAAGATCAAGTCTTTGTTTTTTTTTTCGTTTTTGAACTTGAAGAAATTTTAAGTGAATAGAATTTCAGCCAACGTCACAGGATTTGATCTCTGGTATGAAGATACCAACAAATAAAGTTAAATTTTTTACATTTAAAGATCGTAACATTCACAGATCGACGTTTTTTGTTAACTACGATAATTATTTTATCCAGCTGCGTATATGTAGACTGCGAAATGATTATGTAAATGGTGAAGATAACACAAGATAAGACCAATCGGATATGTATAGAGCATCGATGATTGTTGACTATGTGTAAACAAAAAGAATTATAAAGAATCGTTGCAAAAAAAACGTAGATCATGAACGATCTTAAAATTATTTTTGATCTACGCGACATAGAAAACCTAAAGGAGTATTTGCGTGGTCTTCTGAAACTTCAAATGTAATTATATGTATAGCATGTGTATATCTTGGTTATTGCACCTGACATTTAATAGAGTATTGTACATAGGTAATATATATATATATATAAATATGTATTTTTACATATCATTGGCCTTCTTGAAAAAATATAGCTTATAAATCTATTGACAATGAACTCTTGTCCGTTTTTATTGATTCGATACAGGAATGAGAAATCATTTTGTTTGATTTTGTAACCAATTTTCAAGTACATTAATTTGCTCTCGAACCGAATGAACTTGTGCCTCCAATGTTTGATATTGTTCAACGCTGTTTTTAAAATGACAGATTCTGTGCCACATTATACAAAACTTACGAAAATTACTAGTTTCACCAAAGATCAATTTTCAATCGGTGTGCCTGCGTTTTTGACTGTAGTGACAATTTTGCCAACTGTGTGATTAGCATCTGAATGGAATTTAAAATTTACCAAATTTAATGCAAGGAAGACAGGATTTCATTTAAGTTTACCCCTTTCTTCACAAGATAATGTGCATTGTCAGTCGTGAGCATATTATAATCTATTCAGGATTTGCATTTATTCTTATTGACTTTTAATGTTCTTAGAGCTTCACTAGCAACTGAACATATCCATAGATGAATCAAAAGTAGAAAAAAAGTCTTCCTGTAAATCCTTCTTATATGTAGAAGGAGTGCCTTTTAAGGTTGCCATGACCGTCCGCGAAGAAAGGAATCTAATGTGGAGAAAATCGGTTTTTAGTTTTTTTTACACCTATCGATAGTTTTTTTATTAGTTCCTCCATGATTAAAAATATTATTTATGACTGTGTGTGTTTGTGTGTAAAATTCGAATTGTTATTCAACTGAAAAGTGATGTCCTCTTATGGAGTTCTTGTGTTGGACCGCCTCTTCATTCGCTCATCCTGAAAAATAAAGACCGCGCATCATGTCTCTTCGTGGACGGTCACATATAAACTTAATGAGCTTTTTGAAATTTAATGAGAATTTTGATACGAAAGTGCTGTACTTTTCCAAGTATAGTTCCAGTTTTCCCTCGCAGTAACAACATGCTGTCAGGATTTCATTTATGGGGCATTAGTCTACTTTTAGTAGAAAATGAGTGAATGAGTTGAATTTAACCCTTGTGTAGCCAACCGGGTACCCGCCGACGTGTATTTTGTTGAATAATTTTTTTCCCAAAAAAAAGTCGTTAAAAACCTCTCGGATCCCTACGATTTGGCCGATTTTCTGTTGTTCAATAGTGTAAATTTATTTGGTTGGTCACACAAGGGTTTAACAAGCCCAGAATAGGAACTCTGCTCATACAAAAAAGTTGGTTAGAAATGTTATACAGAGAAAAATAAAATAGCTCTAAATTAAAACAAAGGCTTAAAATGACCAAAAAATCTTAAATAGCATGTAATAAAGTAAATAGTGACCATTGTCCATTTGATATCATATAAAATAATGTGAGATTAAATGTGTTTGTTTTAAAATTCTTTGAAAGGACAACTATTTCAATGGGATATTTTAGAGTTTTAAGCTCTTCTAATTTAAAAAAGACAAGTAATCTTGTAAAATCTTGCGACTGAATTTTCAAAACTTTGAAATTGAACCCTTTAATATTGAATAGTTTGAAAAAATCAGTTGAAATAGAAAAACGAGAAAAATTCAATAATTTGAGATTGGAATGTTCTGACTGGATAATTTTAAATCAGATGTGCTTGAAATTGAAGAAAAAAAATAGGAATTAAAATGTGATTATTTCATTTCAAACTGAAATTCTTCATAATCATTTAAGAATGCTAAAAGTGAAATAATTTCAGTTTGAAAAAATGTATTTCATACTGTTTTACATTTTTAACAGTAGAACAATTTTAAATGGAATGTGTTAAATGGGAACATTTTTAGATTGGATAATTCAACATTGTTTCGTTAAAATTCAAATTGTTCAAAATTGTACAATTTAAAACTTAGATTCTTAATACTTGTGCGATTATAAATTAAAAGATAATCGAAAAGACTCATATGACAGTTTCAAATTGACAGGCCTTCAAATTGTACATATTTTAACAGAAGAATTAAAAATTTTCGGCATTAAAATCATAAAGGTACTTTCCAATTTTAAGCCTTAATAGTTCATAATTTAATAAAATGTTCTACACGAGATATTTTCAATCTGACAATCTTTTACAACATTTAAAATTTTAAGTTCTAATAGTTGAAAAATTTGCAGTGCTCCTTTTTTGATCTTTCGAATTTTGACTTTCCCAAGCTAAATATAAAATTTCGAATATTTTAATACTTTTATTATTGATTAAAATCGGTTAGAAAATGTTCAAATTCGATTATTTTTCAGTGGAAAGATTTCAAAATAAACAATTTTTTATTTTAATGGCTTCTACTTTAGTGTGAATCGTTACAAAGATTTACATGAATTGCATTTTTCTATAATTATTTACTCTTTGGTGAAAGTTTAAGTATTACAATGGAATCGCTTGTACCAATCTTAAAAGAGAAACAAAGGTTGATTAATTAATGGCCTTCTTAGTTTACTTCTGAATCTCAAAAAAAAATCGAAATAGTTGACAGATTTGTTGGCGCGGTGCTTCTACCAAGTAAAGTATATTTAAAAGTTTACTGCCCTTAGAATAAAATAAAAAATATGTACTTTACAAAAATTCGTTTCTTTATAGTCAAAATGGTTATCTCTTTTTAAATATTTTAAGATAAAAATGAAAAACGAATGATTTTTCGTTGCGTGATCCCTAGTATATAATGTTAAATTTTATTTATTGGAAAATTGTCTAATTTTAAAAACTTCGAATTTGTACAATATTGAACGTTTCCTAGTTTAAAATTTTCCAATTATGGGTGTTTAATTTTCAATTTTACACGCGTCAAATTTATAACTGTTCCTCTGTAGATTCTTTTTTGAATAATCAAAATCATATATTGTTTAGTTTTGAAGACTTGAATGTGAAAATGTCAATAATCAGGGAATGGCCGGGGTTTTTTTCTGAGTCTTACTCTACGCTGGCAACATAACGATTCCTGATATAGAGGCGCGAAATTTAATTTGCAAAACTATTATTTTTTAGCTATAAAATATAGGCAGATTTCCGTTTAATATAAAGGTGTATAGTAATTATTTTTAATTACTTTTAGTATCTATTTATATAGACAGCAGTTTAAAAAATTGTTGAACTGTTTTTTTATTATACTGTTATAATGCTTATTACACTTTTTTTACTATCAGTTTGATCGTTTCTACTTCTTTTAACGTGCAGTTTTTGACCCATAGAACCTATTATTAGTTCCTATTCAATAAAAACTGAGGTAATTGATATATTTTCAATTTTCACTTCCATTAAGTTTTTTTTTTGTCAATCTTTGTTCATTTGTTGTGAAATATCTTCATTGTGTGGCATTAATTGATCGTTGTCCCACTCTATTTATACCTGAATTTTCCCTTAAAATTTACAATTTAATACCGAATTTCTATACTACAAGAAATACGTATATGAAAAATTATTTCACGAAAAATTTTATCTAACTTTTTCTAAGCCATCGATGACAGACTGATACTCGCCTTCTGTCTGTAACTTAGCTTTGCAGAGAGATTTCGAATATTTAATGCTTCCCTAAAATTAAAAATCGTTTTCCAAAAAAAAAACGAAAGTTTTGCCGATTCACAATCCTTAATATTAACAAGTCGGATGTCGTCAGCATAGATCCGTTATCAATTCCAGTAGACGAATTTAGTTTCTTCAATGTAGATTTTACATCTTCAGCAAATCTTCCACCTGAAAGCTCTTCACCAGAAGAACTCTATTTAAAAATTGGTTTCATTTTTAATAAGTGAAGTCTGGTAAAACCAATTTTATAGAAAATCGGGTCTTTCGTAAATACTATAAATAATAACCTTAGCTATTTTATAGTTGTGTTTCTTTGTTCACGATTTGTAATACTTCACTTTTCTTAGAAATTTTCTTTTAATCTTAGTTTATAATTCCAAGGATAATTATAAATAAATAGAAATTGCTCACAGAAAAATATCATTTATTGCGAACAGGCAAGAAATATAAGATTAAATCACTTACGTAATAAGTAAAGTCTTAGTAAATCACTTTAGAAAAAGGAACAATTATTCTGCTTATTAATTAGGATATTCAAAAACTTTATTAGCATTAATTATCACTTTCGAAACACAAGAAGCTTATCTTCTTTAATCTCGCGAAACTTCATCTTCAAATTTTTTTCCTGAAAAAAATATTTTTGCATAAATACGATCCATAGAAATAACTAAAACATTTACGATAACTAGAAATTGTCCAGAGATTTCTTACGGATATGTTAGTGAGGTCCCTTTAGTACTTTTATGCTGGGACGAAGCATTCGCTGGAAAATAATATAATTAATGAATTAAAAAAGAAAACTGAGTGACAGAAAATAATTATTATTTGGGTAACCTACTTTTCTTATGTTTATCAACAGGCTGTTTTCTCTCTTTACTTCCACAAATTATATCGTTTATATAACGTGGACCCTTCGATTCTTTCGTCTTTGTAGGTTTTGAAAACTTTTCGTTTTTCATGTTGTATATTGCTGTTTTGTAAACAACTTCTACTGGCTTTTTCGTTCTGTGAATAAAAAAAGTCATTTTTTAAACTGAAATAAGACAATTAAATCGAATTTGTTGAATACAAAAAATATATTTTACTTTATTATGCCTGTGGTTTCAACTTGCGGACTTATTTCGGCGCCCAAATCCGAATGCTTAGAATTACGTGACTTAGATCCAGTTCTTTTCAAATCCTTTTTTACTGAAGATGTCTTAGAACTTTTTAATTTTCCATCCTCTGTATTTTTAGCTTTCCCTCGTGACTCTGATATTTCTGATGAATTCTTACTATAAACTCGTTTTACTTCGTCCAAGTCCTCGATTTTCTTTTCTTTGTTAACAATTATATCCTTCTGATAAAATAAGAATAGCTATTAAAATCCAAGTCTTCAAAAACTAAATAACTTACATTAAAATAAAACAATTTTTGTGTCGAGGTCTTTAAAGAGAATAATAATTCAAATTACGTTTCTTTGATACCAAGATTTAAAAAACTGAACAATTTTACATTTACGACAATTAAGATTTGACAGATTGAAAAAAGCGCTGAAGATTGTTCAACTATTATGACTTTCAATTTTAAATTGTATATAAATAAATGCTTTAAGGCTTTTAATTAAAAAAGAGGCTTAAAATACTTTCAATTGGAAATTGTACAGATTTGACTTAATTAAATTTGAAGCCAGGCAGTTGCTTCAATGACTAAAATAAGAATTAAACAAATTCTCGGTCAGAAAATAGATTCAGGGTCAGTTCTCGATCCAGTGGCCACCTTTCGAATTTCAAATCGAAAAGCGTCTTTACTTCTCAAAAGAAACCTTTTTATTTAGATCATTATAATATTTGAATAATTTTTACCTTTCTCCGCCTTACTGGTGGACTTTTATTGGACTCGGTCCCACTTTTGTTCTTACTGGCAGAACCAGTTCTGCTTAAAACAGACTTTTGTTTAACCTGCGTTTGTATTTTCTCAGGTTTTTCTTCTCGTTCTGCTATTGAGGATTCCACTTTTGCCTCTGATTCTTCGTGACCTTTGATTTTCTTGGGACCGAGCTCTGCATCAGAGTTGCTTTTAACATGGAAATTCTCATAAATTGGCACGTCCTTCCTGACAGAGTCAAAGACGTTGGCATAAAGAGGAGTGAAGATACTAGGATCACAGATTTGTTCATTCGTTCCAGGACTAACATCACAGAAATCTTTGGCTTCATGCATAGTAGGCACAGTTTCAGGACACCCTTTTGCAATCTCGTTCGATTTTATCAAACGAGAGGACATTTTTTCTACTTCAATCGATTTTGTCAAACGAGGTGAGATTTTGTCTACTTCATTCGGTTTTTTCAAATGAGGGGAGATCATTTCCACCTCGTTTGCTTTAGCCAAACGGGATGACATTTTATCCACTTCGTTTGATTTTGCCAAACGGGACGAGATTTTTCCCATCTCGTTCGATTTTACTAAACGAGGCGAAATCATTTCCCCATCATCTATTTTATCTACTGGATACAAGGAGGAGAGGGTGCCTGATCTTTTATTACACCTGTTGATCAATTTTGGCGAGTGGTCAAAATCCACTCTGGCGATCACTGGCATGTGAATAGGCACATGCTTTAACAGGATTTGAGCTTCTTCTGCTATCATTTCTTCACTACATTCTGTTTCTAAAGAACGGGGTTTAGTATTGAGCTTTTCCGTTTTATGGTCAAGTTTTCGAGTCAATAAATCCAAGGCGGATATGATTTTGGGGGCTTCGAGTGCAACTTCTTCCACATTGCTAAGTTTGGAGGTGTCATCTGAAAAAAATTTGAATTGTCTGTTTAGGTAAAATGCTCATGAAACAGAGATTACATTACATTTACATATATAATTTTTTCACGTAATCAGCTTTTTCCCTATTTACAAAAATGTTCTCATTATCTCAATTATAAGTTTTCAATACAAAATTATTCAATTTTAATAGTTTAAAATTTAAAATGTTACAATTTAAAACAATTTAAATTTCTGACCGGGTCGTCTTTAAGGTTTTAATAAAAATTATCAAACTTGAAGTGCTTTTAATTTGAAATTTCCTCATATTTGTAATTTTAATCTTAATATGTTCGGTTTTAAATGTCTTGAATTTAGAATTTAGGCCGTATTTTTTCGGTAAGAATACGGGGACCTGGAAAATGGACTATTTGTACAGAAATTGTTGTACTGTTTATATAGAAATTTCGGTACAAATAGCCGGGTTTTATCGATATGCATTAACAGTCCCTTTAAATTATTTATAACTTTGAAAAACCTAAAACTGTCGAGGATATTACATTGGAATTGTTTTATGAAGATTAGAATTCTGATCTTTAAATATTATTGGTCAGGGAAAAGTTAGGGAATTTGGAAAATTAAGTTTCGGAGTCACGCTGGAAATTGTACAATAATTGTACAAGTTCTTAGTAAATCATTTGGAATGTTTGTATATAAAATTATTTAACCCTTTCAATTAAGAATTCTTCAATTTAAAAAGCTTTACGTTTCAAATTCTTCAATATTGCATACTTTAATTTTTCAATTGACAATATATCAGGTATTTTGATTTCAATCGACAGCTAACTTCACGTCGTAGATTGCTGAGGGGAAAACAAGGGGCCAAATGCATGGGAGTCAGTTCATTTTTGCCCTATTTTGCTAATATCTTCGTAAAAGCTAATTTTTTTATATAAGTGTATTTAAAAAATAGTTTTTATATATTACTTACTATTAATTGAAATAATAAAATGATCATATTGATTATTAACTATAAAGATATAACAGAAATAAAGTTTTGTTCCTTGCATTTGATCCATTGTTTTCCCCTCAGCTTTTAACAAATTGAAGTTAGCTGGTGGTTGAAGTTAAAATAGCTAATTGACCCTTTTAATTTTAAATAAATTTTTGAAATATTTAAGGCTTCAACCTTATAATTTCTCAACTATTAACGATACAATTATTATTAATGATATAATTAAAACAAATTTAAATTTGAAACTAAACCATTTTGTATATTTCGAAAAAAAAAGTATTGAATTTTATACGTTTTTATTCCACACTAAATTTAAAATACGGAGTAAAAGTGATTTTTCAAGAAGTTACCAAACACCTTCAAAGTTTAACGATTTAACAATTAGGCTTTAAAATTGAACAAATTTATGACAAAATTCTTAGAAGTTTAAAAAATAAATTTTAATCTCCAATAATAAAAAATGACCAATTTTCTACAGGCACACGCAAAAATACATTCAAAATAAAAATAGGTCACCTTTGTCTTTCTTCTTTATTTATTTTTTATTATACTGCTTCTAATGTATAAATAAAAAAATTCTACCACTTAGAATGGTAAAATTACCAACAAAAAATTGATGCAATTTTACTACTCTGATTATAGGGTGAATGCCTTTTTCCAACGTAATCTCACGTCTTTAACCTTCGTGTTGCCACCCAAAAAAACAGCATCTGCCACCCGGGTACCTGGGTACACCGCCAACGAAATTGTTGTTAAAAGTCCATTGTAACTTGAAGTAACTATGTGTATTCAATCAATATTTAATTATTCATATTCTAGGAAGGTATTCCTACTTGAATGTAATAGTTTAATAATATGCAGTGACCTTGATAGTACTGAAACAGATATAAAACGTGCGTAGCTACATCGCAAATTTCTTGTTCCCGAAGAGGCTCGGTATTACGTCCAAGATTTCAAGAAAATTCAATGAAAAGTGTATATATTTTGTTATTATTTCTGAAATTATCCATATTTACTTCATATACTATTATAACAAACTTTATTTTTATGATATACTGTATGAAAATCATGGTTTTTCTGTCGGAATACCCGGGTGGCTTCACCGTGCTTTTTTTTTTAATTGCAAGATATTTCAAGCTAAAAAATTTCTAAAAATATGTGCAATGCAAATTTCGATAGAGAATTAGTTAAACCATGCTGATTCGAGCAGCATTCGGCCTATCCTTATTAGAAAGAAAGTTATTCGACAAAACGTATGCCGATGGGTACCCGGGTGGCAACACACGGATTAAATTTGATCATTAATAACGCGGCGTACTTGCACAGCTCTGAACGTAGTATAAGTACAAGTAATTGTAAAGTTTCAAAGTTGTGGAAAATAATGAAAAACTGGTAAAAATAAAATTATGTGTAAAAGAACGTGATTCAGAACGGTATAAATTATGGAAAAATTTATTTGGAAAATTGATAAAAAAATGATAAACAAGAATTTTTTAAATTAAAAAACTGCTTTGCGAATATTTTTGGTTAGAATACCATCACCTAAAATTTATAATGAAATTTATAATTTAAGAATCTGTCTGGAAACTTAAATAACCTAAAAGTTAAATTCCATACTGAAAGTGGATATTCGTTATTGCCAGTGAAAACGTTACTTTAGGAGTAGGAAATATTCGGACCTACTCTGAAAGTGGTAAAATTACCAGAAATTTTTTGTACAGTGCAATTTTTGCATGATTTTTTGTTCTAATTTGACTGTTTTTAAATTTTGGGAATAAAAAAAAGTTCAAAGTTTGATTTAAACTGAAATTAATTTCCTCGGTTACTTATAAAACTGTAAAGTTTCCAATTGGGATAATAACTATTTAAAATTATTTTATTAATTAAATATGCGAATTTCAATATTTAAAATATGATAATTACCTCTCATTACGCTCCTCAAATTGCAAAACCCATTAGCCCCGAAATTAACAGTTGTCGTGTGCCCTCTATGCCTCTGATCTATAATTTTATCTTGAGTATTTATCTGATCGTTTTCAGTACTAAATTCTTTTTTCTTTAAATCACTATCGTTTTCCAAAGTCAAACTCGACTTCAAAGGCCAGTCTTTAATATAATCTTCCTCTTCCCTCAACTGTGTCGGATTCGCCACTGTTTGTGGCTCTTCAGAAACTCGTTTCTTGGTCGCTCCAAATATATACTTTTCATATGAAGTATCACCAAAATGAACAACCGGTAAATTTTTATTCGCAGAAATCCCAGGACTGTTGTTACTGATATTGCTATTACTGTTACTATTCCGACGTCTTCTTCGAAATCGATTTGTCGGAGGAGGTTTGCCATCAGTTTCTACAATATTCACCTTTCCAGAATCCGCAACAAAGTGCACCTCAGTCTTACAAAATAAAACTTTTTTCGTCGGTTTTGCCGAGCAGTCTGATAAGAATAAGACATTGCTCTCCTGAGAGTTCAAATCTGTCATGGCATCATTCTCAGGGGTATTTTTCAAATCTATAGTAACTTTTATGTGACCTGTTGATTCCTCTTCTGGGTTGCCCAAGTGCACTATCGTTTTATTAGAAGCAAGTGGTCGACTTGTATCTTGAGCACCGAGTCGAATCGACGTTGGCTTCTGAACTTCGACTAATGATTCTCTATTCTTTTCGAGAGGATCCTGACAGAAATAAGTCAGTGGTTTGGGATTACTGACGATAGTGGCTTTTCTGGTAATTACAGTTCCTGGTGAACGGGTCCTGGAAATGTTAGAATTTCTACCAACGTATGTGCTTCTTGGCGAAGATTCAGACGAGGTGTAAGAATCCTTTCCATGATTATCTTCTTCTAAATGAGCTTTTGTTCTCAGTCGGATTTCGGAGTTTGTCAACTCTGGAAGTTTTGAGCTATTAAATTCTGATGATTCTAACGATTCTGTGTTGATATCTGAAAGTTTCACACGTCCGGTGTAATTCGTATCCTTGGGATTCTTCTTGCTCGACAACTGCAAAGAGCGTCTAACTCTGTAGTCTCGGGTAAAATTTAATGAGGGAAGAGAATCCTCTTCTTCGATCAGACTAGCGAGATTTTCATTCGAATTGCTTTTCTTCTCGTTGATCGTGAAGGTCGAGTATTTGTTTCTATCGATGACATCGAAAGTATTGCTTAATTTCTGGTCAGTCAGGAGGGCAGAACTTTGCCCGAATAGTGGTAGGGAATGACTATTGTTGACTACTTCGGAGTGCAATTTTCGACAGAGGGAAGACAACGGATCCAACATTAGGCTATCCTTGCTCAAACCCCAATCGTTCAGTCTTGATTTTATGCCACTGTCGAGTTCGCTCGGGTGGTGTTCGGTCTGGAATATAAAACAGAGTATAGGACTTAATTTAATCCTGACGTTCATTCACAACAAAATCGGGCTTTTATAAAAAAATTATTTTTTCCAGGTTAATACAGTGTTGCCACTAGATCGTGAAATGACCGGGAATTATTTTAATACCTAAGTTTTTGTAGAAAACCCTTTCATCATTCCATTTTCAAGACTTGAATTTTTTCAACATCAATTTTTAAGTCTGAGTTTTTAAACCGTTGAATTTAGAACGATTGCAATTTGATAGTGTAAAATTTTATTCAACACCCGCAATGGACAAAGTTTTACTCGTATTTACTCGTTTTAATCGATGCACATTATATGCTATTTAGTTCACCTCGTCACTATTTTATCCTGAATGAATTAAAAAATAAATAATTTTATATTAAAATATAATTGATAAGTTAGATCATTTCAAAACATCTCTTCTACAAAATTGAATATTTTTTTGTTTGAAAACCTTAACACTTAAACAATTTTATGTTTCAAGCCTTCAGTGTTGACAAAATTATATTTTGAATGTTGGGAAATTGAAATAAGTTAAATAATTTTTAATTCCAAGTCTTTAATATTACATAATAAGAAAAAATTATTTGAAATGGAAGAATTATGAATCGAAAGGGCTGAATAATTATTTTAGAGCAAATCCTTGAAAATTGCTTTAAAATTTTTACATTGGAAATTTTTTAATTAGGAGCGCTTAAAATTTCGAAAAAAATGTAAACCTTTATTAGACTAATTCCATTACAAATCAGGCAACATTTAAATAAGAGCCTGGGCCATTATGCCAGCATGATTTTATATTAAAATAAATCATTCTGTGATATAAATATGGGAACACTTTAAAATTTTTTTTTCAGTTTTAGGTTATATAATAAAGGCATCCTATAAGTCTTATAGGGGTCTAACAATTTTTGGGTCGAAATGTTGTTTGTTTGTAATATAATATTTTTCTTCTCGTAAACGATGCAAAATATCACAAAAGAGCAAGGTTTATTATTTGTAAAATTTTTAAAAGTATGTAAACTTTTATCTGAATATTTTCTTTTCTTTTCGTTGTATTCGAGAAAAATGCAAAAATTAGAATTAAAAGGAAATTGTCTTCTATGTAAGGCTGTGGTATACCAAGAACGAAACTCACAAAATATTACCAGCTATTAAAAGAAAGAAAATTAAAAGCGAGATTTTTTAGAAAATCCAATTTCAATCATTTTAGAAAAACAGCCGCGATTTTGTCATTTTCCAAATAAAAATTTGTTTTGGCGATTAATTGAACGAGCAAAAATTCTCACGTCGAATAAAAAAATCGGGAAAATCGTTCAAATTATAACAGTTTTTTAGATTGGAAAATCCAACAGTTTTTGGTTTAAATTGAAATCGTTAAAAATTGAGGAATATAAAAATTAAATCCTTTTAATACGTGAAGGATTATAAATTCACTACATTCAAAATCGAACAGATTAAAATTAAAATTCGGTAATTAAACAATTTTAAATTAAACTTTCTTATACAATTATTAATTGAAACATTAAAAACTGTCTGGTTGTTCAACATGTAAATTTTAAAAAACTCGATTTGTTCAATTTTGAGTGTTTTAATTCGAAGATTATCTCATTTTCAAAGGTTTTAATTTACACAATATTAAATAGCAGAGCTTGCAATTGCAATTTTTGAATACTTCAAATTTTTAAAATTAAATAATCAGGAAAATCCCGGGAATTTTTTTTGCCATAAATGGCCAGCTTGGTTACCCTAATGATGTCATAATTCTGATTTATTGGCGAGAAATTTAATTAACAAAACACACACACATATTGTTTTCAAAAATACCTACTGCCGATTTCGTTAGAGGACTGCAATGAATCAAATCGGAGACTCTTGAGGAAGACCATTGAGATGCTCGCACGACTTGAATCGATTTTCCTCCCACCCCTTGACTTTGAAATACCTCAACTTTTCGTTGAGCTCGCTGGACCAAATTTCCATCGGCTGAGTTTCGTTCCCTTGAGTCTATTACCTATTGCGAAAGAGAAAAAAAATATTTTTTGTAAAAAGGAAAAACCATATGAAAAAATAATTTTTTCGAATAAAATTAATCACCTTTCCATAAGATTGAGCAGCAACTTTATTTCTGGCTTGCCACCTTCCCGTCTCAATGCGGGCATTTTCCAGCATGCCAGTAAGACGATCCACGTGTGACCATTCACGAATATCTTCGTTGTGAAACGGAGATCCATCATTGTCTCCTATATATCCAGGAGACAGTACTAATTCCATTTTCTCGTTAAAGAAAAGTCAGTCTTTCATGGAAAACACGTCTTTGTTTACCCGATGCATAGTATGCACTCTGTAAAGAAAAAAATATTATTTCTCATTAAATTTTAAGTGTAGCCTTCAGTCTAGAATAGAATAGATTAGGCTTTCAGAAAAGTCGATTTTTGCAAATGATAAATTGTTCAAAAGACTTTTTTTAGTAGTACTTATTTTCAGTCCAAGTAAGTTGGTACTTAAATTTAGAACCGAAGGATATTTTTAGAAGCGAAAGGAAATAAATCTGAGGTACTTGGTTCTTTGATTTTATCAGTTTCTCGTTTTGACCCCAATCGTTCTGATTGGCATTTTTGCTCCAGCAGGATAGCCATTTTAATGAAATATACAAAGTAGAGTTTCAGCTTTCTTGATGCCGATTACATACATCAAAGAAAAGTTTAAATTAGAACACGTTTTGCAACCAGTTTCTTATCGAGCGAATATGAAGGAACAGCTTTTCCGAAAAATTTTAGTGTCGAAATCTGAGTAAGGTTTTAATGGTGAAATCGAATGAGACTATGTGCGTAAAATTTCAGGCAAGCCCATATCGTGACCTCGATTTCTGGACCTTTCATCAGTCATCGAACAGACTGTGTCATAACCCATTATTGTGAATTGTGATACCTTAGAATCGACCTCCGTCTCTGAAATTCTACTATTTTAATGAAATAAAGTAATTCAATTTTAAAATCGCAAATTGAATACAAAACAATTTGTTTTTCATTTGCTTTTAAATTGTTATCACTTGTTTTGTAGAGTTATTTTTTCTAATGTCATATATGCGTATTTAATGTTTAAGACCGTTTCAAATCGCTCAAAATTAAAAGCAAGAAAATCTGTTGAATTATCACTTTTTAAATATTTGTTCATTTTCTTCTGGTATTTATCATACTTTCTGGAATCCATGTTAGAAATTGTAAACATTGTTAAGAAATTGTTGCCCAGAAAAATCGCTAAATCCTACCCATTTTTTTTCTATAAGAATACAGGGGAATTTTGGGGAAGAAATAAATAATGAAAAAAGAATAGGCACGTAATAATAATGATTTTTCAAACTATTGCTTTAAATCAATTATTGAAACTTTATTCAGTTGAAACGATTTAATTTAGAATTTTGCTTAAATTAAACCTATCATACCTCCTATAATTTTAAATGTCTCTTAATAGCATATGAGATTGTGCAATTTTAAACGAGTTCGATTTAAAATTCTTTAAAACTGCATCTATGAAGCCCACAATTCAGACTTGTACAACTTTAAGCACATGACATTAAGAATTAAAGCGGTTTCTCAAAAAAGGGTCTAACCGCAATAATCTGGATTTCAAGAAAAATAAAATAAAATTGTCATAATATCTAATT
>NC_046664.1:96055156-96056595 GCF_010883055.1 Belonocnema kinseyi
TACACGAGAGATTTACAATCAAAATTTTTTGTTACCAAACATTTGTTTTCGCGTTTTGTGTTTGATAATAATTGACACGTATGTTTCTGTTTCAATGTGATTCTCGAAAATCTCGAGACTTGATTTTTCAAAACTTGGTAATCGCGAAAAATTTGTTTTCAATCGCTCACTAAAAAAGAGGTTTAGAAACAAAATTTCTTGTTCTGAAAATAGACATTCACCCAGAAGCTTTGCAAAATAGTATAACGTACCTCCTGTTCTTTATGTTCCATAAAAATATAGTTTATTTTTATAAACAATGTTATTTATTTTGAACTTAGAACATCTTTTTTCCGTTTTTGACCTTAAAATTTTTGTTCAAGATTCTCAAATATGCAGGAAAAATTTCGCTCGCTCTCTGTGACGTCCGCGACGAATTACACAAATTTGTAACACTTGGAGTTTTCGTTTCTCCATTGTCTAATTTTTCCTGCATATTTGGAAATCTTGAATAAAAATTTTAAGGAAAAAAACGTGAAAAAAATATTCCATGTTAAAAATAAATAAAATTGTTTATAAAAGTACACTATATTGTTATGAAAAAAAAACAATAGGAGGTATGTTATACAATTTTGAATATATATATATATATCACGGTTGTGAGACGTGGTTATGGCTGAAATTTTACCGCGATTTCGCTGGAAGCGGGTGCAATTTTTCAGATTAGCACCCGCTCCCGGCGAAATCCTGCGGTTGTCCTTATGACAAATTTTTAATTATATATATTCTGAATAATATATATTTGCACGGAGAAAAATGGATGTTTAAATGTAGATGTTCAAAGGGTAAGATTGTAGCACCTAACATGGAGATATTCATGCAAAACATTTACTATCTTTTTGAGATGTTCGGCGTAAAAAAATTTGAATGTTAAACTGAAACACATTCAGATGTTAAAACCGTCCGAGTGCATGCGCATAGCGCATTGGAATTTCACGACCATACTTTACCACTATATATTTTCGATATTACAATTATGGATCATTCGTTCTTTGATTACTTACCCCGTTTTTATTTTGAATTAAAAATATTTAACAGAACCTCAACTTGACTGAATGTATTATCTGATCGACATTTCATACTCCTTATCTGTTTTTCCTTCGTGTACGAACATTAAAGTTTAATTTCAAATTCACAAATAAGTTATCAATTAATTCCTTAAATGACCATAAATAAGTAAACTCCTCAAATATTTACAGGCGTTATTTGACATAACCATACATGTAATATCTCGGATATTTCAGCTGAACATTTTGAATGCTAGGGAGCAACATCACACTTTTTAAGATCTACAGATGCTAACTTTGAACATCTAGACTGTTGTCCTATAGTTAAACAAAAAATATGTTAACCCTGAACATCTAGATGTTACGTTTGAACATCCATTTTTTCCATGTGGT
>NC_046664.1:96056695-96141852 GCF_010883055.1 Belonocnema kinseyi
CGGGTAATGGATAGCGGGTTCCTGTACCAAGGGCTTCTGCTAAATATGTTTACAGTAATTAGTAAGTAGTCGCAGAAAATTGTCCAGGGTGGTCCCCAAAGGAAGAACCCACAATCGGAGATGTAATAACCGTTCTAAAAGCTGAATGGCATTTTGGTGATATGTCTCGAACGGTGACAAAACACCACGAAAAAGTGGTAGATGCTGTTCAAAAAGATCGAACGCGCAGAGCACCCGACAGTAGGTCGACAAACACTATCGATCACCCTAGAATTCAGGATGCTAAAAATAATTTAGATGGAAACACGACGCATATGAGTCCTTAACCAGGTATGAGTTTTATGAAAATGTACCCACAAACGGTTTTTCACAGGCTTTTTCTGCACAATCAATTGATTTAATATCAATTGATTATTTACAACTTTTTATGTATTTAAAAATGTAAGTAGAATATCTATGAAGCGAATTTTAAACGTTAATCACGGTCCCATTTTTTTAATTTTTTTTGTAGTTTTTGTTTGGATGTTTTTACTTCTTTCTTCTTATATATTTTAGAGAGTTATATAAAATTATAAAATTATATTAAATAGAATAATATATTGATATTAAATATGGAGTAATGAAAATTCAACTACTGCTCTGAAAAATTGAGCTGAGGGAAATAAGATTCATCATTCACATCTCGGACATAAATCCATACCCATTATCATTATCTCAATACTTTAAGCCCACTTTAATATGTGTAAGAATGACATGAATTTTCAATGTTTCAGAAACTTTATCGATGCTATTTAAAGCTTGATCCAATTCATTTATGTACATATCTACTGAAGGACCTACTTTTAAGAACCAAAACATAAATGTATGATTTTAGTCACCGCTTTATAGGCAGCAATGTAAGGTACAATTTTTTAAATACCTACATCTTTCTAAATTTCAAAATCTTCAAGCTTATCATCTTCCTTCAGTAGTTGCATACATGTATTACCTTCAAAACAATCTCCATGGTAATGGTTGGCAATAAATAAAATCTTAAATTGTTGTTTCGATTCTGATAAAGTAGATCCTTCATTAGACATAATTATACATAAACGAATTGGATGTAGCTGCAGGGCTGCATCGGTAAATCGATATTATTTTTCTTTAAAAATAGCAAATGTGCTGATTCGCAGATCATTTTGTCTAATAAAATTGTTAATAATTTTTACTCTCTTGTCTTGCAACAACTCTTTTGCTAGGTGCGAATGCATGTATAATAAAGCAAGGTAATTCAACCGTTGTGCTTTCATAGATGACCGCAAATAGTTTTTTAATCTACGCTATGCTAAGAACAATCTTTCAGCAGTACATGATGATGGTGGTATGGTTAATAAAATTCTTATTAATCTCATAAAATCTGGAATTAAATCGGCTAAGTTAGGATTGCCTTTTAAATAATCGTTAACGTCCTTCAAGGACTTCATTTTCACATTTTTTAGCGCTATTTGGTCAAAAAATACATGTCGTTGAAGAGATAAACGGTCAGGATTAAAATCTTGCTTATAAAACGATGTTATAACTGTTACATTCGAATCTTTTCCTGTCGCGTAATCTTCGAATTTCTCTAAGAGTTTCGAAGTTTCGCACTCAAATCTATCTTTCATTGACACAATGACTTGGTCAATCAACTCGTAGAAATTTTTTGATAATACTCTTTTGGACTAAAAAAAGCATAAGCATTGTTTAGCGCAGGATCGATTCTGGAAGATTTTCTATGCTGGAGAGGAATGTCCGGTTCAAGTAGATCTAGGGAAAACGAACTTTCGACAGCTTTCGTCCAAATATCTTAAAAACCTGAACTTCGAACTTTTTCTAGGTTTTTTGTGACGATGCGGATTTCCTCATGTGACTCACTAATCCTGATCTAGCATTTTGCAGTTCAGCATTCAAAACCTCAATTCTTTCTAAAATAAAGATTACAATAGTCATGAAGAAGTAGAACTCGAAACTGTCCCTGCTTTTGAAAAGCCCAGCTGCTTTAGCACTCGCAGATATATTTTACTCGCAGTCGTCGCGCTTTTCTTCGAAAAAGTTTAGGCAAGCATTATATACCGTTTTGCAATAAACCTATGCTATCAACTGTAAGAAGTTCTTCAAATTGCACTAATCTTTTCGGAGAGTCGCGAATAAAATTGATCGCTTCTTTGAGAATGCCAAGAAATTTCTTCACAGATAGAACACCTTCCATGGCATTTTTAACAACTAGCTTACTGTGTAAGGCCGGCAATGAATATACAGTGCTGTTGGTTTATCTTCCCGTATTCGCTTCTGAAGACCAGAAATATCTCCGGCCATGTTCGCAACTTCATCGAAACATTGTCCACGTAATTTCGAAATATCCAATTCCAGCCGAATCATAACAGCCTCGATAATTTGATACAGAGTTGCCTATTTTGCATTTTTCGTTTCGGAAAAGCCTAGAAAATCCTCTTCAATAATCAAGTCTTTAGAAACGGTTCTAACTGAAAAAGAAAGTTGCTCTTTACGAGATGCATCGGAATTTTCGTCTGGAATGATCGCGAAAAATTGTGCACTCCTGATTTTTGCCAGTAATCTTGACAGAACTTCCCGAGACATCGTTTGCAAAATTTCATTTACAAAATCACAATATTGGATGAAAAGTTTTCTGTGTTAACTAAATATTTTTCCCATATAATAACCAGAATTTTAACATAATACTTTAAACTAAATACTCTGCTGGAAAAATCTGTGAAATGAATATGAGTCTGGTGAAAAAAAAGAATAAATATAGAAATGCCTTCTGAATTCCCAGGTGTGGAGTATTCCTTAACTCCGCACAGGTTCCGCCGGCCATGTGTAGCTGTAAAGAACATCGATAACGTTTCTGAAACATTAACAATTCATGTTATTCTTACACATATTGAAGAGGGTTTTAAGTATATAGATAATGATAATGGCTATAGATTGATGCCCGATTAAGCTGGAAAGAAGATTCATCATGAATTTTGGAATGTGAAAAATGGGACTATATAACCACTACATCCTCGTCGTTGGACCTGGGTCACTCTGAACGTGGTCTGTGTTTCATACTCGCTTTAATGATGTTCTACTTATATTTTTATAAATAAAAGTTGTAAATAATCAATTGAAAAAAATGTGTTAACCCTCTTTTACTCATCACTTGTGATATTTTCACAGCATAAAAACTAAAATATAAAAATGTGAATATGTCGAGAAAAGGAGCAGCTAGGATTTTGAGCTTCGTGAATTATGAATCTACAGATGATGCAGAAAAAAGTTTGTAAAAACCATTTGTTGGTACATTTTCATAAAACTCAAACCTGGCTGAAATGGATACCACCCTTCGGGGTGATATTTATCTTTGATTTTGGAAGAGTCCGGCCTTTGGGCCATCAATTGTTCAGCTTATGGTGCTGCGAGAGTTGCGGCTGATTCAAATAGAAGGCTAAAACCGGCTATGGATCAAAAGACCAAAAGACGCTGGCATTAACTGAACAAGATGATTGGATGGGTAAGACAGAATGTGTCCCGTTATCAGTGTGTGATTAACGACATAACGTATGGTAGACCTTTCACGGAAAGAGTTCGAAAGTTGGTCCATAAGAACTGAGGTTCTACCCAGGAAAAAAGAACCCATTGAAAAGACCGCTCTGTGAATTGCGTATCTGTCATTTGACAACTTGACCATTTCAAGTAAGGTCATATTGAATCGGTTTCCCTCTTTTTCAATGAGACCGTCTTTTTTGAGGTTAAGCTGTCATATTTCACACGATTTTCTTTATTTATAAATTATGAAGTATCGGAAGATTAAAAGAAATCATGCGCAAGGCTATTAGATTCCTTTTTCTATTTCAGTTCTAGACGTTGTAAAGGCTTTTGCGGCATAAAAATTAATAAAAAAAATAATAACGACTAAAAGTATTTAAAACCCAAATCACTGACAGTCTGGAATTCCAGTGAAGTCAACTTGTCCACCGTAGAGAATTAGAGGCCAATAACTTGTCGGAACATACTGTATAAGATCAAGTCCAGTCAATGACCTGGATTGACTACCGGAAACCTTTCGATTCAACCTCTCATAGATTTATCATCTGTCTGTTGAAAAGATTAAAAGTTCATCTACACATAGTAAGATGCATAGAGAATGATGCCTCTTTGGATGCTCTTTTGCATCAGACTTCTGCCTCTATATCTAGCACTATGCAACTCTCCTGAATTACTCTGGGGTGACACTAAACATCGCGAGCATAAGGTCACTAATGTATTTTATATATCAATAACCTGAAGATCTATACTTCTGGTGCAAGCAAACTTCAATTTGCTTTAAATAAGTTATACATGGGAGATTGGTATTGATTTTGTATTGGAAATTTGTGCCAAGATTCATCTGAAGAAAAGAAAGATTACTAGCGTTCTCGAGGACCCTGAGCTTGTAGATATTAGTGTCATTAGACATCTTGTCACTGGGGAGACCTAAACGTACCAAGACGTGCCTCAAAGTCACATTCAGGACGTAACATCAGTGAAGGCGTCTCTCCGTAGCAGATACAAGCATCTTTTTCGGCAGATATGATCCTCAAATCTGTCGGTTTTGAACAAGGTATCTGCAACTAACATGCTTGCCGGCCTGGTTTTACTCTACTCGTTTGGCGTGGTTTAATGGACGAAAAACGATCTTGCGACCCTTGATATCGCCACGCGTGAGATCATGCATATGCAAAAGAGCTTGCATATCAACTCTTATGTTCCGTGATTATACATCTCACGCCGTCTAGGCGGTCGCGGACTTCTAAATATCCAATATCTTCATAACCAAAGTGTCCCGAGTACAGCTTACATTGTTGCAAATAGTTACAAATGTCAAAGATCCTCTCCTAAAAATTGTCAGGAAACACGAGATGATTGGCAAAAGAGCTTTCCTTTTCAAAGTCGCGGGGCAGTCGGCTAAGTCCCTTGGCCAGAATGGTAAAATCCGAATTAAGGAATCTGGACTACTTCATCTAGATGGCTCACTTCTAAAAGCCGAAATAAATAAAGCAGAGGTTGAAAAAATCCGCCAACCGTTACTCGACAAAAAAATGCACGAAAGCTTTCACATAAATGTGAAATAACAGTTTTTGCGTCAAAGGAACAAACTTTCGCTTTCTTTAAATCATCAGTTCTTAATTCAAGTACGGAGGGTTTTATTTTCGCATGCCAGGAAGGTGTCATTTCCACCTTAGTATAACGTGAACGTATTTTACGTCAAGGAGTTCCCAGGTGTAGGTGCAGAGCGTGTCATGCACTCGCAGAGTACCTTTGTCGCTCTCACGGTATTAGCCGCGAACCTGCCCTGCCTTACGCTCCGAGGGAGATAAGAGTCAATTGTTCAAAACGAGAAGTGCTAGATTTTTTGGATCTACAATTTTCGGACAACAGTCTCCATTGCACACTCGAGACCTGACATCGGTCTCCAAAACTTCTAGAAACGAACTATATTCGTGATCGAATTCTCGGCTCTGATTGACTACGGTATCAGTGCCATGGAGAAGGGAAAGTCGGAGAGGTAACAAGGGAGCTAAACAATGGGAGCTACAACGATTGTACCTAAAATAGTCGGTGAAAGTAATTTTCCTTGTGATAGGTTCTCTCGGAGGTGAGAAACTATCACTGGTTCGTAACCTTACAACTATACCCGTGTGGCAAAAATATGCAAAGGCACTGGCAAGTTGGATGCAGAAAGCTCTCATCCTTGGGTCGCTTCTTGTCCTTAAGACTCATGAGGGTCTGGCAGGCCTGTCATTGTGATTTCGTTGTGCTCTGTGAGACGTGGCCATAGGTGTGATTTACCGCGGTTCTGCTAGGAGGTCTTTTTCATAGATCTCAGTTGCTCCTAGTGGGACCCTGCGGTGGTTGTTTAACCTTTTTTTTTATTATATAATTTTGAATTTTAGGTACCAGCCGACAAGAACGTCACAGCCAAGGAGAATGAAAGAAAGTAGTGTTACATTCGAGCCGAGAAAATCGGTTACCTCGCTCGACTTCACTTGGCCCCCAAAAGGTTTTTCGATATGTCCTATTCGGTGAGTCTTTTGTTTTGATCGTGTCGGATCATCTCATTTACTTATGTTGAATTTTTACGTTTTGGATGTCAAATATTATAAGGAAAATATGAAATGTATGAAAATTGAACTTCAGAAGGGTACCTAGAAACAATTTAGGCGCCAGGAGTCTACAAATACTCGAAATCGCTTGGTTGAACTAAAATATACTTTTGTGAAACGAGACGAGCCGAGACGATAATTTTGACAATTGAACGAGCCTTTTTCTCTTTTCGTATGTTTCTCGTCAAACATCGCTCGAATGAAACATTAAAATGAAGAGAGGTATAAAATACATTATAAGAGAGTTAAGACGATTATATCAAGAATATTCTGATAAGCTCCGATAGTCGGTGCTCTTCGAGGTGCCAAGCTTTCACTGGTTAAAAGCCTGAAAAGCATTCCTGCGTGTCAACGATTGCTAAGACACTTGTGGGCATTGAGACATGGAGCGAGCCAAGGACGACCTCCTTGTGTTGCTCCATGTCCTCAGGGTGTAAACTTTTATCTGAAAAAAAATTTTGTTAGTACTTTCGTTGCCTCCGGAAAAAATGCGAGAGGTCGATTTTAAAAAAATAATAATTTTTTCAATATGAAACAATACAAGTGGTTTACCAAGAACAAAACTCAGGAGATATATAGTACTATATTACCTAATATCATTGACAAAAAAATTTAAGTGGGGTTTTTTAGAAAATTCACTTTCAAGAATTTAGGAAAAACAGTCACCATTTTTAAATATAAATTAATTTTTTATTTTGCAACAATCAATTGAAAGAGCAAGAATTCTTACGTCGATCAAAAACGAAAATTCCGAATACCTACGCTTATTCGGTAAATACTGCTTTATGAATGAAATTTCAGTCAAGTTTTTAGAAACCACGGTTAATCTCCGAATGGTTGTAGCAATTCAAAACAGCCAAAATTGCAGTCAAACTATGAAATAAATGACCCTTGATTTTCATTGTAGAGTGATGTACTCAAATAAAAAATCATTCTAACACTGTGACCTAGATCTTTCTTGAAATTTTGCCGGATTTGAAATTGAATTTGTCCAAAGAGAAGAGGATTGGAACATCAATTTCCAGTTCCAATCCCACGTAGGAAACACGTTTGAATGTTTTTTTTTCATAAAAAAAACGAAAGTTCTCTATAACATTTGTACAGCTGTAATCTAATTAAGCGACAGAATCATTATGTAACAATTAGTAGGTAGCATTGGTACAACTGTGTTATGTAATTTTTCCTGAACTGTAGTAAGAATTTTTCTGTAATAGTTGTTATGTAAGTGTTATATAACGGTGGATTATTTGTTACATGACGTATGTAACAGCTTTTTCGATCATTACAAAGCTATTACAGAATCGCCACAGTTTTCTGTGTTATAAATGTGAGGGAAATGTTGTATACTTTCTATCCTGTGACAATAACATAACTGTTCTTGGTGATAGATCGTGACATTTAGAATATTTTAAACTTTAACTTTGCATAGTGAACTTTTTCAAGTTAAGAAAATCATATGATAAATTAATAATAGTCATTGCGATTGTTCATCTTTTTTAAGTTTATTACGACAAGAACTGTAATAATGAAGGAGAACGGATCCAGAAGTGAAAAAATTAAGAAGAAAGAAGTTCAAAATTGAAGAATACAATGCAAAACTGTTTTTGCATTGCACTCAGAGAAATGTTTGATTAAATCAAACAAATGTTTGTTTTATTCAAACAAACATTTTTCTGAGTTTGGCGGCTAAGAAAGGGAGAGAATAAAGTTGTAAAATAGTAAAATATTGTATCTATTTTAACAAAAAATAGTTAAATCCTACTCAATTATAAATTTTTGCAAAAATGAAATATTATCAACCTATCAAAGAGTACCTAATTTAATGAAATATTGTCTTCAACAGTAGCAATAAAATTTAAAGAATGGGTATAATCAAAGAGAGTACAAGTGGTCGAGAGCCCGCACGGGCAGTTATGCCGCACTGCTCCACAATTATTGCTGAAATATAATAATACAAAGCATCTGTGTACAAAATTCTTATGTAAGATTTAATAGTTATAAATTACATATCAATTATAATAATCTCATTGTTTCGCGTAATGTCCCGAGAAAAAAGATACTTGGACGTACGCACAAGCCACGCATGTGGCTACATATATTCTTGAATGGATAATCACCTTATTATTCTTAACTTATCCTTGTGTGATGGAACTCGTAAGCAAATATACTGAGAAACTTGGAATAGTGTATACGATTGTAATTCTCCTTGAGGATTCTCAGGCAGAAAGAAGGTGAGACGTTCAGAGACCACCACTAGGATTTCTGTGAGTGGGTGGACCATCGATGTAACGTGGTTTGTAGAGTGCGTTGGCTGACTTCAAGGACATCTTAACCCACTGGTAAACCAGGTTTCTTACATGACACACCATTATCAAGAAATTTATGTATTCCCTTTGAGATACCTACTACGATTTTACATTTTCCTTAAACTCTCATCCACACTTTCACCTTGTAAATATTTTTATTACTTCCAAGAAACATCATTATATATTACTCTCTTTTCACGGAGTCTCTGAAACCTGTATCCTCTAAATTTGAGTCAGTGCTGGAAATCCACTGCGAAAATCATAAATTTAATTATTTTTTAATATTTCCCTTCAAATTTCAATTAGGGAAAATGTACTGACAAATATATACGTGCCTATGTCACAGAAAAAACAAAAGATAAACTTTACATCGATTTCCGATGAAAGATTCTCTGCAACGAAAATTAACTTCACAGGATAAACTTTCTGTCGTTTTTCCACGACAAACACATGATTTTTTAAAGACGCAAAGTTGGCTAAACAAAACTTTATCGCTCTAAAAAATTTCCTGCAACAAATTTTATTCTTAGTTTTTTCTGTGGTAGGATCACTTAAAGGAAACTTTATAGGATCCTTCCAAGGTATACCATACATTTTGTAATTTAGGAACTACTTATAGGAATAAATATTTTCCTATCCTAGCTGTAAAAAAAATCTATTGAATTTTACATATCTGGTGGATGTAAATAAAAGGACCCTCGTGTATGGGAGTAACTTTACAAATCTGTTGTGATATTCCAATTCGGCCGATAATTTTACACGCGAAAATGTAAAATTCATTATGTGAAAGAATAAAATAAAATAAAATTGATTAGGGCGACAGGTTTCGAACACTCGAAAGTTCAAACTTCGTACAATTTCATGGAGATTGAAGAAACACAAGTCGGACACGTTACCACTTACCTAAAACACATAAGATACTATGGGTATTTTTTTTTATGTTTAAATATTCCGTAACAAAAATATGAAATATAGGTTTTGAATAACCGCATTTTTTCCGTTCCAATAGCAGAAAATGTAAAAGGCAAAATAGGAATAGCTCGAATTCGGTCTATTTTTGTGTAAAAGCTGTCAAAAAAGTTGAACATAACTGTCAATTTCCTCACATTAAAAATAATAATGCTCCAAAATTGAAGGATGAAGGCATCGATACACAAAGAACACGAGACCCTTTCGCATTCACATATTATTTGATTAATTATTCTAAATTTTAAATTAATTATAAATAGAAAATATTACAGTTTCCGACAGGGTAAAATTAAAGATCTTTGGTCAAATTAAAAATCTCGATGTAATTTTCAATAACAGGAAAGTGATTTTACCGACGTATGGTATTTTTACACACTGCGACTGAATTTTCCCTTCTGAATGTAAAGTTCGTACGAGGGAATGTGTAATTTTATTTTTATCGAGTGTGTAATATTACACTGATGTTCGAGGGTCCTTTTATTTACATAGCTAGAGGATGTAATTTCACATACTTTTGTAAAATCACACAGTGAAGTGTGTGGTATTTACAATACAATATTTAATTTTCCGAAACTTTGTAATTTTACACAAATCTCTTTTTACAGTGTACTTAGGAAACTATATGCATTCCCATATAGGCATAGGTTCCTACTTTAATTCCTACATAGAAACCCAAATGGAACACCTGACTGAAACGTAAGTAACCGTGAAGAAACATAATTGCTATGCAGTAGACAATCAAATATTTTCGTCACAGCAATATGATATATACTCTAGAGCCAGGGTATAGACCTGCATGCCGTTATAGGTCCTGCCGATTACGATGTTGCATCTTATGTAGAATTTTCCGCTGATTCCGAAAATCGAGGGTGTTTCTTCGAGATATGGTTCATTTTTTAAATAATCGCATTTGAATTTTTTGATTTAATCAAGTTATCCGCTTACAATTTTAAGATTTTAACCATTTTTCATTTACAGTCGAGTATAGGGTGTATTTTTACGAATAAAAAGTTCTTCAGTCAGTGTTCGATTACTTTAATTGTTAAGGCAGTAAATGAAAAATTAAAGCGAAAATGTCAGAAAAATTGAAATGAATATTTTCTACATAATTATTCAATTGACGACAGCAAATTTGTGACTATTCGGTTAGATGGAACTTTTTTTGATGCATAAGTTTTCAATAAAAGTGAAAGACATCGAAAATTCGACGATAATATTTGCATAAATCCATACAAGGAATAAAGTGTCACTTTTTTGGAAAGAGTTCATTTCATTCAAAAGTATAAAGAGATCAAAGTTATTCTTTTTACTAAGTACTGTAACTTTGATCTGAAGCTCTTGATTCAAATGTATTTACAGTGAAACACTTCAATAGCCCTTCCGAGAATTGACGCCGCGCCGCAGGTAAGTGTAACAGGAGCTGCGCGGGGCCTGCGGTTGTCAAACAGGCAAGCACTCAGGGATGAACAAAAAAAACGGAGGGCTAGAATGAGTTAGTTCCTACCCACCGTCAACCCCCAAAATCGGCGCTATAGAAGAGTTTCACTGTATTTACCAAGTTAATCTAAATACTTAAATACAAAATCAAGTTTATAGTTTGACAATGTACTAAAACATTGGTATTCTTAAATTACGGAAAAAATAATGTTATAAATTAAAGGCAATAATAAATTGAGCCGTAGAAGTATTGCCCACTCAAGAAAATCTATCGATAAAAAGAAGTGGCCGAAACGTAAAACAAAAAATATACCTTCGTATTCACCTGGACGAGGCCGACAAATTTTTCTTATCAAACTTTTTTATTTGAAAATTATTAATCAAGATAAACAATAAAACATTATAAAATTGCCGATCAAAAATCGATGTTTAAAAAAAAACAACTAATGATTATTCGGCTCTTTGTTGATAAAAATGATAGAAATTTGAATGGTGTATTCTCAACATATACGCGATGACTATGACCAACGCAATTTGCTTTAAAAGTAATATGTTTATTGCTGTTTAATAACAAATTAATTCCGAACGAAAAGCGCGTTTCGTCACCTCCAAATTGTGGAAATGGAAGGGAGTTGAAATCCACAAACGCAGCCGCTGCAGTACTTCGGTTATCGACCTTTGTTACTAATAAGTCGCAAAGCAGCAGCGGTAAAAAACAACAAAACGCTCCAGCGGTAAAGTGTTTTAACTTCAACTCGCTGCCATTTCCACAATTTTCTATCACTTTTGTTCAAATTTAAAGAAAAACTTTCTTGAAGCCTAGTGAACAACTTCCTCACGACAATTTATTTCAACTAAACATTTTTTCGATAACCGTTTCGAAACGGTTGGCGAAACGTGGTTTTCGTTCGGAATTAATTTTTTTTTTATTACAAAGCAATAAAAATATTATGTTTTTTAACCAAGTTCGATGGTTGCAGTTACCGCTTATGTATTGAGAATACACCATAGAAATTTCAAGCATTTTTATCAATATATGGCCGAATAATCGCGAATTGTGTTTCGTAAAACATCGATTTTTGATCAGAAAATTTTCTAAGTTAAACCGTTTGTTAATATTGAGTTTAACCATTTAAGTATAATCCGTAGGATATCTTGCAAGGCAGAAATTGGGATATCGTCAGGATATCCGGTATGTGTATGGGATGTTTCTGGGATATTACAATGTCTCAGGTAGGATAATAAAATTTTTATAAATCCTACTGTGAACATTTAAATAACCCAGAAACGTCCCATAGATATCCTAGATTTCCTGGGCATATCCCTGGGATATCCCCATTTCCTCCTTGCAGAATATCCGACGGGTAATCCCTTGGGCAACCGGGAGATAGATGGGATCGAATGGGACATGTCGATATATCCTATTGCTGTGAGGGCTATACTTCCTTTTTTTTCATGGCACATAGGTATGTAGACACCTATACATGGACCTATGTATGCATATAGTTTCCCACGTAGGGAACTATGCAGGAACCTGTTTAGGAACCTATGTAGGAACCTGTTTCATTTCCTACAGGTTGCAGCTACACGAAAATATATACGTATGTCTTTGAAGGATCCCACGAAGGACCTACATAGGATCCTATACATAGAATCCTTTAGGTGGTCCTGCATGGTACCTTATTAGGTATTTGTAATAGAGTTTCATTTGATGAACCCGTAAAATAAAACACAAAACATGCAAACATAACATTTTATAACAGACTTCGCCCAAAAATATGAACTTTCAAGCATATCTATCAGCTAGAGAGAATTTTTTTCACAATTTTAAAATCAATATTAAAAAAATATTGATTCTAGATCATTAGAAAAAAAATGATGATCAAAATTAATAATACATGTACCTGGTAAAAAACCTTAAAATCAAAAATAAATTTCCAGCATATTGTTTCGTACCTCGCAAGGTGGTTTTGAGCTATTGCATACTCAATACAAAGCGGGAAATATGTAAAAATTGAAAAATTTGTGTGTGCAAAAATCGATCAGAAAACTAGCATATAAATTAAAAGATTTAATACTTTCACGATGATTCATTTGGATAAAAAGAGATATTTCGGGTTCCAATCGCGTAAAAGAACTATGAATTTTTCCGACGTTTCGTGAACATTGCAGTTCACTTCTTCAGCGCTGACCTGACCTAAAACTGAGGTATCAGGTTATGTTGTTCTTATGTATACTCTCTACGGTGCCTGTGATTGGTCAGAGCGCTCCCACGGTTCCCACGGTGGGGCTTTTCTTTTCACAACTCGTCAAAAAAAAATGGCGATTCCAATGAGCTTTAACTGATTCAAATCTTGAAATTGAAATCATGAAAAAACCCATAATGAAATTGTGATCATTATTTAGAAAGACCCCGGCCAATTTTCCCTATTTCTATGTGGACGCTGGTCACGAAAAATAGCTCTATCTGAAACTTCTAATAACCAGGTCCTAACGGGAATACCCCTCCTCCTCCCGTCTAGGCTCTTTCTATTTTGTGGTACGTTCAACATTCAGATTTGATATAAATATACGTCAAAAATTATTTATAAAGAAAAAAATGAATAAAAATATTTAAATAATTGCAAATTTTTCGTAAACAATTTCAAATGTTCATATTTTGTTGCTTGAAAATCGTTTTTTTTTCATTTTCTTTCATCACGCAACACTTGAATGTTGAGAATTTGCATTTAACTATGCAATTTCATTACATATTTATTTTAAAACTAAACAAAATAACGTTATTTTAAGACGTAAAAAATTTATTTTAAAAATTTGTTGGTTATATTCACACACTCCAGTGCCTAAAGTCTGACCAGATCGCGATAAAAAAATTTCGGTCCTTTTATACTAATCAGGACATAACTAAAACCTCGCTAAAATACAAGATTAGGGTCTATCTGTGTAGTCGTACATAGTTTTTCTAATAACAGAAAATGAAAAATTTTAATAGTGCCTTTAAGGGTACCAACTAGAACTTTCTATAATTCAGTTGTTTTAGTGAGATTTTATCTACAGCCCTCTTTTAAATTAAGGCGATTTCTGCATAAAAATTAAGATAATTCAATCAGTGCAAATTTACTGAGAATCAGTGAAAAGCGTCTGAACATACAGATAATTTTAACAGATTTCACTATTTTCACTGATTAGAATTAAGGGCGCTCAATTATACAAATTTACAGGAAAACAGTAAAAGTTCACTAATATTCCATTTGTCTTTTTACCGAGGATTGAGTGGATTTTCACTATTTGAAATATTGGAAAAAGGAATCAATGAATTCCAGTGAAGTTTTTGATTAAAATTGAGGGAGGGTGCCTAGTAATTTTTGTCCACCAAATTCTCGGACGATTCCCGCACTTTTGCCGCTTCTACATTTCACAGAGAAAAGTTTCTTACAGTAGAGAAAGGCAACCTACAGTAGATAATCATTAATTATAAGCCAAAATATATTTGAAATAATTCATTTTAATTTTAGTTTATAACCACAAGTATCTTTTTAACATAGTTAAATTGAAAAAAAATATTTAGAATTATCTGCAACAGGTAGTTCTCCCCTTCTTCTTTCTGTCAATTGTCGAAATAACTGTTTCCAAATGTAATTTTTTTAAATATCAATGAATGCAACATTAGAAATATATTTGCTATTTTCTCAAAACTAAAGTTCAATGCTTGTTTTTTTTTTTGACAAACCATCTGAACAGGATATGCATTTTGAATTTAAAGAATTTGTGAGCCATTAAAAGGGTTCGGTAACAGTAGGTACCCGTTTGGGGAGTTTAATTCGTGAAAATCTACTAGGAATCTGTGAATTACTGAAATTCGAACCGTCATTCACTGAAGAAATATCAGTGAGCTTCAGCTGATTAAAATCTTGAAAAATGAGTGAATGATTCTTAGTTAAATTCCATTAGTTCAAAATAATAGAGTTTCATAACAAAAAATGTATACTGGAAATCAGTGACTAGTCTCTGCGAAATTCCAGCCGTATTCCTACCCTGATATTTTTTTAGTAAAAAAAAGTTAATAAAGCGTCAGCAGAGGTTACTGCAAATTCCAGATTTTTTCTATAATCATTGAAACATAAGTGAAACTTCAGTGAATTTTCACTGCTTCCCCGTAAAAGAAGTTTCTGAAAAATCATGGTGCACTGAAAATTGCAGACGTATTTTAACTGAGGATTCACTTATTGAAACCAAGGCCAGGGTGACCAGGGGTTGACCTCCCCCAGATTCTTGAAACATGTTAATAATCCACTTATAATAATCCATTGACTGAAATTAAAATTGCTTTAATCAGAAAAAGCTATTTTTAAATGATTTTAGAAAGTTTCAAAAACAAAGCGAGACATCAAATGTAGAATAAAGAGTCCTTTTTATCAAGTTCTTATTTAGATACCACGAAGAAACAAACAATTTTGATTAATTATTACAATTTTTATTTTAGAAAAATCTTATATGACTTTTAGAATGTAGGCCGAATGGAAAATATACTAAATTAGAGAAATTTGTAAATCTTAAGCTGGTTAATACATTTTAGGACCCTCTCACGACTTAATTTTAATTTTTTAATTAGAATAAGTAGAGCAAAAAACCTGATAAAACTACAAATTAGTTTTTTTGTCTCAATAAAAATAATCCTTTGAAATAATTTTTTTTACTTTTACTTATTTTTCTTTAACTCAAATTGGTAGTCACTTTTTTCGGAAGTATGCCATAAATTCCATTAACTCGTCAAATGAAACTAATGGAGATCTTCATGTCAATTTTTCATGCATGATTTAAAGCTCAAATAGAAAAAATTTAATTCTCAATAAATTCAGCATAGTATAGACCATTTTTGCGCCATTTCAAATTAATTAAATTTCCTCTCGATACACACAGACCACCTACTTAATGCCATTGTTGTAGCATATTTAGTCACACGGATGCAAGATGACTCAGCTAAGTAAAAAAAAACTCAGAAAAGGTGTTTGAACAGAAGATGAGTAATATGCACTTCTTTGTATAATCGATCATCATATTTTTATCATGCCTAATTAGTCTCTGATTTATTTTACTCCACCATTTATATTTAAAGCTGAACGAGGGTGAAAACGATTTAAATGATAGGTTACAATCGAGAGAAATAATAAGAAACACTTGATAAAAATTGAATCCAAATGGCAAGGATATCGAGTTCGTTATTTAATTGGAATTTCGAATGATTCAGAAATTGAGTAATTAATACTCCGAGGTACCTAGAGAATGGCTATTACTAATCTATGTATATTTTTCACGCTTACTTGCGCCAAGAGTTTATGTGCATTTTAATGATACAAAGAAAACTAGTTATATGGATATTATATTAAACTTTTCAGTATAAACTTCTCAAAATAGACATATTATTCCTGGGAGCAGATTTTAAATAATAGAATTAAAAAAAGATAGTTTCGAAAATCTATTTGGTTTTGGATATAATAATAGTTTCAGCATGACTCCAGAAAAGAGGTCAGACTTGCATAAAATATTATGGAATATTAGGCATGGGTATATTCATCACATATTTTCTTTAGTGCCTTTAAAGTCTTTCAAATACACACCTCTAGCATCTTATATTTACATCCTATTAAACATTTTTTGGCTTACGGGAAAAAGTTATTACTAATATAACTACACTTCAAACTTAGGCGATAATTGTTCATTTTTATTCTCGAAATAGACTGAAACAGGAATTATCCTCTATATGCTATAAAATTAGATCAAACAGGAATGACCTTCTACGGTTTCAAGTCAGTTAAAACAGTAAACCCCCTCTATGGGTCGAAATTAGCTGAAAGAGAAATGACCCTTTATTCTTCAACATGTGGTGGGAGACAATCGAGACTCTATTTCTCAAAATTAGGCCAAAAGAGTAATGGCCCTCTATTGTTCAAAATGAGATGGAACAGGAATTATCATATACGGTTTAAAATAAACTGAGATAGTAATGACCCGCTCTATTATCCAAAATTAGTTAGGACAGGAATGACCCTCGAAAGTTCAAAATTAGCTGGAATAAGAATGACCCTCTGTGCTTCAAAATGAGATCCAACCGGTATGGAAAGTGAGTTTCAACGGGAAAGACGCTCTAAGGATCAAAATTAACTGGAAGAGCACGGAGACAGGAACAATAATGGCCCTTTGATTAAAAGTGAGCTGAAACGACAATATCACTTCATGTTTTATAGAAACTGGAAACAGAAATGATCATATTTACTTTAAAATTAGCTGAAACTGTAATGATACTCTATGGTTAAGAATGAGCTAAAATTCGTTTGAGATTTTAAAATTAATTATTTAAAACTGAAGCTAAAACTTTTTGACACAACTTGTAAAAAAGTAACTTGCACTAACAATACACCAAAAAAGTACCTATTGAAAATGAAGCCTCCTTTTTTGAAAAACTTATATCGAATTTTCCATTTGTCTTTATAAAGGTCGAGAAGAAAGTCTCAATGGAGATCGGGATGGATGGAATACCAGCAACGCCTTCAGAAAAACGATAAATATAGGTCAAGATCTGTTTGCATTTTCCCGAGTCCCATGAAAAGAAATATCTATCACAACCGATTACACCTGTCGCATGGTGAATATGTCGTCGAGAATCATTCGTTTGAAACGCAGTATTTTTTTTATCATTATTATTATTATTATTATTTATGCGTTCACAACCAAAGACTACACCTTTCGAGCCGACTTGCTATATCCTACGAGTTTCGCCCACGCCGTAAAATCGGCCGCAAGGCCAGAACTTCACAATATCCTGCATTTTCTGCAATCGCTGAAAACATTCAACGCTCTCTCTGACACAAAATTTTTTTTTGCGACATGAAAAACAAATAAAAATGTAAAGGCCTAGTATTCAATGAAGGAAAGTTCAAACAATTCTAAAGACTTATTTGTTCTGAGTCAGTTCACTCTGGTTTGGTATCGTAAAATAAAAAGTGTAATTTTTGTTTAAGGAATAGACTAAAAAGCTCTTTATAATAAGTTACAAGTTTTAAGATCCGAATAATTTTCAATTCAAAGTATTTATCATTAAAAAAGGAAAAAATTGAATCTTTGAAGGACCTAAAATTGATGGATTCTAAATTAAGCAATCTGAAAATGAATAAATTTTTATTTAGTTATTGTGACCCAAGCAACCAGCCTATTTTGTTTTTAAGAACAAGTGGTAGTAAAATGAGTATTTAAATTGCTTTCTTCTTGGGCTGGGTATCGGAAATGTATTTGTCACACTACATAGGCACGACGAACAAATTTTCCCGCTTCACGGTCTACACGTTTCTGTCAAGAGAAGTTATACACGTGCGAAGAAGGTTTATTTTCTCTTTTGATTTCATAAGATAAATTGAGAATCGCAAACTCGAGCTAAATTCAATTTAATTTTTAGAAACAATTTTCTTTTAAATTTAAAACATGTTAAGAAGCGAAATGCAATAAAATGTATAGTTTAGAAGAAAAGAAGTTTTATCAAATTATACCAGAATTTTGGATACTATACTTATTTTTAGAGATATTTACAACTTAGATAAAAAAAACGTTGGCATTTAAGAATAAGAGGTGAGTTGTAAATCCATTTCATATCCATACAATAACTTCAAGGTTGTACATTTTTTTCGCATAAATTAGGCAAGAAATAACATCAGATTGAGTAGTCGACATAAACACGCATGTTTGCGTCATTTTGAAATTCTGTATCTAATTTAAAAACATATTAGGATCATCAGGATATTGAAGTTTCGCATTTTCACCACTTTATTTGATTGTCACTTATTTTGCGTTTTCCACAATTCCGAATTAGTAACTTTTTAATGTTGACTTTGAAAGGTTTCTTATTTTTTTAATTACATCGTTTTAAACTTCAAATTAAATTTCGTTTACGTTTGCGTTTTTAAAAAGGGAAATTAAACATTTTCGGAATAAAAAATGTTTAAAGATAAATTGCAGCTGAAGCTTTCAAATTTAAAGACAGTTTTTAAATTAACTTGAATTAAACATTTATTTTTTGGAAAAAGAATATTCGAGTTTCAGTTAATTACTAAACTATGAAAGTATGTGCATTTTATATCTAAGATTTTTAACAACAGTAAAAGGAATACTGTGAAATGAGATTAAAATTTTAAATTATTTAATTTTCAACTGCAAAATTATTTTTCAATATTATTGTCAATACTAAATGTTTCAATATTTAAAACTGTAGAATTTTTGATTGAAAACTGTGCACTTTAAAGGTTATAAAATTAAAATCCTCAATTTTCAACGTTTCACTTTAAATTACTAAACTTAATAGGTACAAATTGTTAATAAAAAAAGAATCCGTTCAAAGGGTGAAAAAAGTAAACCAAACGTAGGAAAAGCGACTTGGAGAGCTCAAAACTGTCAGTTTTTGAATTTGTAACGTTTCGAATCAAAGAATTAAAAATTTAAAAACCTAAACAAACTTTATTCTTAAATTCAAGTCTATAAAATTGAACAACTTAAAACCTTCAAAATTGAGTGATTTTAGGATTAGAAATTAAAAATGATAAACAAATTATATATACTCAAAGCTTGCAAATTTGAATTATTTTTAAAAGTCTTAAGGTTAGTTGTCAAAAAGTGGATAACATTTAAAAATTGATTTTTCAGATTCTGCATAGAGCTTTACAATTATTAATGACGCTTTCAGAAATAGTAAATTATGTAGTATGAAAAATTGATGATTTTTCGGGTGTCTAGTAGTCCGTTAATTTGATTTTCCCGGTTTTTCCCGATCACATTTTTTTCGCCCTACCAATTCAAAGATGTCTTTTTTTTGATTTGGCAATTATTTATATATACTTGTAAAACTCATCCCCAATCACAAATTGACGAGATAAATATTAATCGAAACTACACTACCGATCACGAGTATGACACCGCCTGTTTATCGATGATTGCTAAGTTTTTTTAGTGTTAATTACATAAAAGTTCAACTTTTTCCTCCCTGATATGTTGAAGGTTATCGGTATTTTTTATCAAAAGCGCCAGGATAAAGTCCTTTTCGAGGTAATTTTGTCTTTTTCTTAAGAAGATATATATATATATATAAATGTTTATTACATTAGATTTTATTTAAATTTAGAGATAACATTAAAATTTGCATTTCTCTTATCTAGCTTACAATCTGTTAACTTTCATGTTATCATACGTGTAAGAATAAAATTTTCCTTTTTCTGATTTTCGACTAAACAATAAAAAGAAGTTTTCCGATTTACCGGTCCGCTAGATACCCTTGTTATTCGACTCTCTCTAACTCTAAATTATAAATAATAAATCGCTAAATAATAGTAAAAATTTATTCTGAAGATTACTTTCACGTCTTTTCATTGACCTTATTAATTAATAATACTACCCCGACTTTACTCAGATATTTTAAAATAAACTTGATCACAAAACATCTCGTATGAAAAAAATCACGAGTTAAAATACTCAACTTTTGATTTGATTATTTCTTCAGTGCCTTTTCATCATCTTCTTTTCTTCCCCAAATAGACCCTTAGCAATAATCTTCGAAATTGAATTTTATAAAAATGATAGGATGAAGATATAGAAGATTGACAATAATTATCAATAGAAATTGATGTACCGTGCGTGATGCTCGTGAGCTGGTTTCTATGGATAAGTCCTTTTATGGAGAGATACCACCAGGGCCGATGAAAGTCTGGGTCACTGCAGGAATCCCACCAATTGTCTGACAATGTCGCGTGATAATCAAGAGCAACGAAACCATTCGGCGTGACTCATAACAAAGTTTGAACGGTTTGAACACTGATCTTCCACAGAGTTAACGGGTCCTGAATAGGAAAACCGCTTCGACAGTTACATCCGCGATGGACCGAATCAGGTAAAAGCGCAGACACAGGCGTGTGACTCTTCTCTTCTTGATCTGAGATGTCTTTTGAAAGAAATACGGTACCTGACTGAAGTCAGGTAGAGAAAAAAATAAAAGAGCGGAAGTTCCGATTGCGATAGCGCGGTTTCCGATTGAAAAGTCGTCGAGCTCTTCTTTTGCTGATTGCCCCTGAGATGAAATCACGTTTGACGAGGGAGCGCGCTCGCAGCTTTTTCGCCGGCGGAGACCTTACACTATCAGCACCACGCTACGAATGCACGTCTCGATCCGGTTCTACCCGTTCAGGGACCTGTAGAGTGGACACTTTGTGGATCAGCGTTGAGTCAAGTCCGCCCAGGTACCGGTACTCTGTCTCGAAACAAAGACCTACTGAAAACTCTAATTTTTTCTTTCGTGATTCATCATTTTTTTAAATGAATTTAGTTGGCAAAAAAGGTCCATTGAGCAATGATTAATTCAATAATCCTGTATACAAATCAAAGGTTTGAAGAGCAATTTAGGTTTTTAAATGAGAAATGTCCGTTCTTCTGGGTTTTGAATTTAGGGTCCTTATATTTTACATTAACAAAGGGAATTTTATTCAAATTCTCTTACTTTTAAAGTTGTAAGATTTTTTGAATTTTGAATATATTTTGAACAACTTCACAGTAACGAGCGAAATATTTTTTTTTTAATTTTAATTATTTCGCAGTATTGTCATTCAAAAATCTGAAGAAAAAATCCGGGCATCTCCTAGTATTTAAAAATGTTTAAGAGCTCATTGCATTTTTTAATTGAAGCCTTTAAAACTCAACAATATTGTCAGTGGTTCAAAATTGGAACTTAAGCAACTGTTAAGTTTAACCGCTTGATACTGTCGAATTTTAAATTAAAGGACTTTTGTGTTCAATTATGCAATATGTTCAATAAGCCCAGTTTGATTTGTATCATTCTGGACACTTTAATTTAAAAAAAGAAACGTCTGGTGGTATAGAAATTAAAAAACCGATTCGACTTATAACGTTAAGTTCATTAAAAATAATTTATCATATGACAGGCTGATGCATTAAAGATTAGACTATTAGGGTGGTCTAAAAATTCATTGCAAATCTTTTTTTCTTGAATTTTTATGTATATCGCCCCCAAATTTTTTTCGAATATATAAAAATTAAATTCGTTTATATTCGAAAAAAATATATTCTACTGATAATTAGATTTTTAAATAAATTGTTTAAACAATTTATTATTATTTTTAGCCATTTATTCTTAAAATAGAATTAGAAGGTAACGGTTCTTTCGAACTTTTAGCTTGTTTTCAAATTTTTAGTTAGAGAGAGACAATAATAAAATAGTTAACAAAAAATTGTTTCCATAATATATTATTATTTATAACAACATTATTTTAGAATAGTATTAGAAAGTTGCACTTTTTCCTAAATTTTCTACTTTGTGTCCACTTTTCAAACAGAGGCAGGTAAGAATTAATTCAAGTTAACAAAAGTATTGGTTTAAACAATATATTATTATTTTTATTAATATTTCCTTTGAATAATGCTACGTTAGTTGCGGTTTTTTCTTAAATTGTCCACTTTTTTCACTTTTTAAGTAGAGTGAGCTTAAAATTAAACACCCGATAAGTTTAAATAATTGATTGTTTTTTTATTATATTCTCTTAGGGATTGTCCATATATTACGTAAGACGTTTTTTCTGTTGTTTGAATAAAGACGAAAATAATATTTTTATCAAGTTAAAAAGGACACAGCGATATAAACAAAAGAAAAATGTCTTACGTAATATATGGACGATCCCTTATAGCATTGTCAGAAAATTGCGATTTTATCTAAAAATTTTAACTTTACTCTGGCTATAAAATTAGAGAGAATCATGTTGTAAAAAATTCCTTTCTTTTTTGTGAATATATTTTTCTGAAATTGAACCTGATATGTGAAATATTCATCAAATTTTCTATATGGATCATATTAAATTGACTCTTCCTTTGAGTAGTCATTGAAAGCCTTTTTTGTTTAAATTAATATTTTGAACAAATTAGTGAAAGAGTATAAATACCTTATTCTGAAAAACTTTCTGGCATTACTCTAAGAGAAGATAGTTTTAAACAAGAATACATTACTTAAACAATTATGTTTGTTTAATTGTGTTAATTATCAGCTCACTGAGCAAAAACTGGACAAAAAGTGAAAAGTTTAAGAAAAAACTCCAACCATGTGGCATTAATATAGGAAAAGATAATTATAAATCACATTTTATTTGTTTATACCATTACTTTTGTTAAATCTGATTAATTATTAATTTACTCTAAGCGAACAGTGGACAAAAAGTTAAATATTACAGAGAAAAAGGAACTTTTTAGCATTATTCAAAGAGAATAATATTAAAAATAATAAATTGCTTAAACAATTATTTTGGTTACCTTGAATTAAGTATGTAAATGGCCAAAACGTGAAAAATTGTAGAAAAAAATGCATCTTTCTATGATTATTCTGTGAGGATATTATTATAAATAACAACAGTTTGAACAATTTTTGTTGTTGAATTTAATTCATTATTGCCCCGTTATAGCTGAAAAATCGATAACTGGTTGAAAATTTTGGAAAAAAACTGCGATTTTATAACTTTATTCTAAGATAAAATCGTTATAAACAATCATAAATTGTTTAAAAAATTTATTTATACATTCAATGTTTAATATAAAGTAATATTAATTCTATTCGATGACTAATATTAAGGAGGAATTTTCAGTTTCATCTCGATTAACCTAATATTGACGATTTTGAATATAATTGATAAAAACGTCTTTTTTTATGAAAAATACGTGTCAAACTTCATGGGGCTTGCAAAACTTTTAAATATTATTGAAAAAAGGCATTTGTTTTTGTGTGGATTCAAACAAATTTAGAAGCGATATGCATGCAAATTTGAAACAAAATTTTGGACCATCCTACTAATACATGCTCTTCAATTTAAAATAGTTGAATTGAAAATGTTTAATACTTTTAAAAAGTTTCTTTTTAAGTATCCCTGTATGAAATTGTTTTAATTTGAAGGACTAAAAATAAAAACTGGTCAATTTTCATGGCTTTCCAATTTTTAAAGTTTAAATCATTTTAATTTCTTCCAGCTGTACACTTTTGAAAAGAACACCTAAGAATATTTATTTTATATTTGGTCTAAATCTTCCTTTTTCAAGTTGAAAGTTGTAAAATAATTTTTGGTGCATAAAAGTTGTAGATCTCTTCGAAACTTTCAAAACGGAAAAAAATAGTTGAAACATATTCTGTAGGAAGAGAGGGACTTTCAACTGGGAAGCAAAAGGAAGTGTCACTTCTTACTTAAAATGTTCAATGGCTTTTTTTGTTATCTTATTTTGAAGGCCATGAAATTCAGTTTATTTAAAATTGAAGGCGTTCAACACAAAAAGCTGAAATTTATCGAATCTTTTACGCCAAGTAAAAATATTGTTGGAAAATTATAAAAAATTTTAATATGGACCAGAAAATTATGAAAATTTGTTTAGAAATAAGCCAAAATTGTTTGTTAAACTTAGAATTATTGTTTGAAAATGTGCACAAAAAACATGTTTTTTATAATATAATTAGTAAAACACATATAACTTTTTGTAAAAATATGCAAATTTCAATTTTCAAAAGATTCTATAATCTGGAGAAACTTTTTTTTAATGTCAAACTTTATTGTTATTATTCAATACCAAAAACTATTAATACGGAAAATTCACCATAATTTTTTAGCAAATAGGAAAATCATCTAAAATTTCAAAAAATTTCACTTGTCAAGTAAAAAATCGGAACAGAAGATATGAATTCATTTCAATTTTGTGATTTACTTTTGTCAGACGTCAAACCACCATTTTTTCTCAACACGCCAATTAAAAAATTGAGTTAAATAATAATCATCAATATAAAAAATCCTTTATCATTGAACCTATATACTAAAGTCAAATTCCAAGCTTTAAAAAATGCCACAATTTAAAATCTGAAGTAGTAAAAAAAATGAATTCACTACCTTTTTTTGGACTCAAAAAATTCTCGTTCCTTTTCCTAGTTAGGCTAATTAAGCTAAAATACTGAATGTTACGAATTAATTGTGATGGAAATGGGCATTAAAAAAAATGAATTTACAATAAATGACAATTCGGAAAAATAAAAATGATGACGAATTGCATCTGGAACAATTTTGAGCAAATAAAAATGTTAACATATTAATTCGGCGATAAATAATGATGCTGAAAACTGCAATTTATGACAAGATTTTGAAACATTAAGTTGATTTGCAACTACACTTTCAACCCAGTAAAAAATGAACTCATGTGATAAAGGTGAAAAAAGCATCATAGATCTAAGACTTTCGTTTTTAAAATATAATTTTTATGCTTTTCTTCTCCAGAGATATTATATAAGAAGTTTTAATGGTTCAAAGACTTTCCAGTATATGAAAATCTACCAGCACAGAGCAAATTAGATTATCTGAGGGTTAAAATTTCAGACTTGGCTCCTCTTATAAATTCTAATTTAAGTTACTTTCCTCTTTATGTTCAAAGATAAAGAGTATAAATAACGATGCCGATGATAATTAATTTAGAGACTATAAATGGTCTTAGAGTGCGATGCTATTAATTTAGCTGTCCTCTCTCGGGCAGTGAAATTAATTGGACTTTCTCTGAGAAAGTTACTAACTTACAGTAGCGTAATTAGAGCCATATACTTTCTTGGACACGTGCGATGATCTCAGACTGCTCTAGACATTCACGATTGTTTCATTTCATATCTGGGATGCCTAATTGCTTATGAATTAATTACACTGTTGTGAGAGGATCTTTATCTTTTTGCGACACGATCACTTGTACTGAATTACCAAGTAAGTCACTCAACTTTTTAGCGAACACTTTGAGGTAGCCGCGTTCTGAATCTGAATGATTGGTTAAAATAACGTTTCCACCCTTGTGAACTAAATCGAGAACATCGTGGTGGAACATTTCTCCAGTTAGGTACAAATCTGCTGGTGGAGAGGTTTTAAAAACTGAAGTTCCTGATCCTGCACAAAGTGCTACAGTTTTGACTCTTCCAGCTGCAATAAAAAAAGAATAACTTCAGTAATTTACAAACAATTAAGAAGATAGAGAAAAAACCATTTTTTCCTACTTGGTCCACGTGCTCGAGCTAATCTCACATGTGGAAGTTCAGTCCGGTTTTTAACTATTTGCACCGCATCCTCGACTGAGATTGACTGTTTTAATGTGCAGAATCTTCCAAACCCAGTTCTAGGATCAGGTGTTCCTGGTTCTATGGGACTACTTGACTCTAGATCTCCATATATAATTAGATGATTAAAAAATAAAATTGCATTCATCATTTATAATTTGATTGTTCATTTAAATGTAAATTTTATATTAATTTTAAATTAAAGCTCACCAAAAGCAGTTGCGAGCCAATCATTAACACCTCCAACCACAGAATCGAAACTCGTATGAGGGGAATAGAGAGCAATTTTATTTTCAAGGCACCTGGCTGCAATACGTTCCTAGAAAATGTTAGTTCGTTAACGTATTTTTGATAGATCAATTAATATCATTTTAATTACAGTTAAAAAAAGGTTGCATTGTATTCAATTTTGTAACCCAAAATCTGGTTCATTATTAATTTTAAAATTGTTCCAATTATCTTAAGTATCTACGTATATTTAAGATTCCAATTTTAAATTTTGGTATTTGGAATACCTAATTCTAAAATGGTTTAATTTTTATGCCTTGAATTGAAAGTTAAAATTACAATTAAAAATTGAACATAAAAGCGTTCATTTTTCAAATATTCAATTTTAAACATTAGGAATGTTTAAATAAATTATAGAATTAAAAATCGTAAACATGCAACATTTGAAATATTTAAAATATGTTAAAAGTGACATCATTTCAAACTGGAAACCTTAGAAAATTACAGTTACAATTATTAAAATAATAATAATAAATAAAAATAATAATTTTAATGACATATTAATGTTTTTAAATTAACTAATTTTTAATTCATTGGACGTATACATTATTTATATTTATTAGTATAAATGGTTTAAAAGATCATTACTTTAAATTAGGATACCTATGTAATTGATTTTGATAATATCTAATTATGAATTTTTAAATTTGAAATGGTTTAATTTGAATATTGGTAGTGTCTAAACGTATCGAAATGTGCGGCTCTTTGTAACAAAATTTTGGTACAGAGAGTCTCGTTTCTAGGTCTCAACATTCGTACCGAAATTTCGGTACACGTCGAATTTTTTAAACTTATAATTGTTTAACTGTTAAGTGTTGAGGCTTTCGATTTTCAATAGTTTTCAACGATGGTAATATTAAACTGTACAATTTTTAAGGTTGCAATTTCAGATTTTAAAAAAATTTAGAATTTTTTATTCTTGGATTATACCACAATTAAATATTGTCCAATTTTAAATAAAAGATTTGTAAAATCTGTAATTAATAATTTGAATGATAAATTATTTATTTTAAACGTCTAAATTTAAGTATTCAGCTTGAAGCGTTTCCGGAAGAAAAAATTTATTTTAAATATTCATTGTTTATATAATTTTTTAATACCCCCCCCCTCCCATAATTTAGATTGAACTCTTAATTAAAATCAGTAATTTTAAGGCTATGCACCTTCCATGTCCTAGTCGTGATTGACTTTAGTGGGCTGAATATGGGTGGATGATACGATATGATCATATCGGCTTTCAGATCCACAGCTTCCTGCATCACGTCTTCGGTTAAATCATTCGTTAATAGAACCTGAGAAATTTTTTTAGGTTCTGTAGGCTCGATCAACAATCCTACATTATCCCACGAAGCCGCGAGCTTCAGATGCGCGAAGCTGTTCAACGAATCTATCACTTTTTGCAAAGGTAACCCCATTGTGTGAGAATAGCGAGCAGAATTTAATAATTGTTTATGCAAGAGCACTTTTTGACTTAATCCTATCAGAAGTAACTTGCCAATCATGAATAACCCTAGAACAAAAAAAATAATCCTGAAATAGTAACTGCATAACTTAAATAGTAACTAGTAAAATCATCATCAGGCGGCGGGATTTTTTTCTCATTAACAACATTAGAAGTGTCAAGATCTTGGAAACGACGTAAAGACAGGATCATAATAAAAACTCACTCTTTCTAAAATACAAGTAAGTATATTTTTATATGTTACATCGAATGCTTGTATTCTTAAAGTACATTTTCAATCACTGTAAAACCAAATCTTAACCTCTCCGTCATCACTTGCAGATGCCACGAGGCCGGGTTCAGCAGGATTCCACTGAACGGAATTAACGTCTTGCGTATGGGAGGTTTCATTCGAACAAACCATAGAAAAAGTCGGCTGATTTGGGTCGGAATCGCTTTCTTCTTTGAATATTCTGACAATGTCATCACCACATGCTGTTACTATCAATCCAGTTTTTTTACACCAATCGATATCGTAGATAGTTCTCGTGTGGTAGCCAGAAAGAGTGCAAACGCACTTCCAGACTGGCTCATCGTTTGGGGTAGAAATTCCAGCTTCGTTTCCTGGTTTATACTCTTGCCATATTTTCACAGTTCTGTCGTCACTGCAACTCGCTAATCGATCACCTGCACTGTTGAAAGACAAACTCCAGACTGTTGATGTGTGAGAGGTGAGCGTCGAAACACAAAGCCAATCAGAGTCGGCTGTGTCTTCTTTGAAAATTTTCAGACTGTTGTCATAACTCGCCGATGCGAGAATGTCACTAGTTGGATGCCATCGGACCTGTAATTTTTATTAAAATAGATTATAATATTTATATTTATTTAAGAAAAAAGATTAATCTTTAAACTTACACTAATAGGGCGGACACTCAAGACTCAGAAAAAATTCCCAGGGTTTCAAAAATTCCTGTTTATTTATATTTTGACAAATTCAAACTTCATAACTAAACAATTTATTATTTCAAGTAGTTCGTAGTTAAGTTCGTAATAAGGAATGTAATTTGAAACTCATACTAAATTAGAATCAAAAATCAAAATTAATCAATTTATATTCCAGTCATCAAACGCGAAAATAGCACTACCTGGCATCATTTGTATATTTTAAACACCAACTCCAGATGATTCTTATAGCATTTTTTGTGTAGATTATGAATCAGTTAAAAACCTGCTCTAGCATGACGAGTTTTTTTTCGTAAAAAGGTTTCAAAAGGTCAACAAAGGAGTTGTTGTGACTTTTGGAAGCCCGTAAAACATTAATGAGAATTAAGAGGCTATCATGTTTAAATTGCACAAATTTTAACCTTTTGAATTTGAAGAACAAATGTTGAGCTTACAATTTAAAATCAAATGTTATCATTTTTAGAGATTATGTCCAAAATTATTCCACTTCACATGCTACTATAATTTAAAACTGCTCATGGATGAAGTATCAACGTGATATCATTAAATTTGTCACATTTATTCAACTTCAAGCGCTACTAATTAAAGATTGTTTAAAAATAAAATAATTATTAGAAAGTTTTCATTCATAATTCTGCAACTTTTAACGATTTAAATTAAAATCCAAGCAATTATGAATGTATCAATCCAAAATTATACCATATTTTCAATTCAATGTTCTTCTATTTCAAACGATTGTTTGCAATTATTCAATACTAAGACTACAAACTTAAAATCTTAGGCTTTCAATTTGAAACAAATTTTCTTAGAGTAAATAATCTAAATAAGTTCTATTTCATAATTTTGAAAATTCCTCGACACTTAAGATCTTCAAATTTACAATGTCAAATGTTTAATATTTAAATTTGAGTATTGAATTGTGCAAAAAACTTTAGTGTAAAAATATCTATTTTATATTTGAAGGGTCCGTGGACTAAACCTGTTAACTGACATTTCATACATTTTACACGACAAAGGAAAATCGTTGTTATTTTTGCAATAATACACGTTAGTATTATATTTATTATATTTGAGTCAAAATTGAACGTTATATGACAATTGAGAGCTATCCATATGTTATCTACTAGGGGTCCAGCGGTCTAAAATTGTTATCTGCAGTATTTTACCGCTGGTTTTCTATTTTTTCCCCAGACTCGCATGTTTCTGCGTTGTTTTTCAAGCTGCGGGCTAGTTTTATACGTCAAAATGTATGGAATCGCAATCCGAAGATAGCTGTGCTTGCAAAAATTAAAAATAGTTTATTTGAAAAATTTGCTAATTGTTAGTAATCGGGACGCGTCGCTCATCTTCGTCTTTACAGCGACATGTAGACAACAACGAAGATGGCGTGAAAGTAGCCACAGAAAACTTTCGACACATATACACTTAACCTTAACACACACTGACATGTGTCTCACTGGACTATTATGCGAGTAAACTAAACCAATGTAAGAAAAGTCACGGATTTCCCATAAGATGCCATAAACAATCAACTAGTTTAGACCGCGGACGTATGCTCTAGATATCAAAACGCGATTTTCGAAAATCAATTTAAAAAAAAACTACAAGTAATTTTGCCACTTCGATTGCGCGATATTAACAGCATATAAAAAACGTTCCAGAAAATAATTTAAAAAATCAATTTCGAAAAAATGTCGGTTAACAGATTTGGACCGGGACCCTTCATTTGATTATTTTAATTTTGCGCCTAAATTTTCTTATGTTTCCAATACTGACGGAATCGTTCCTGTCGCATAAACATGCATGAAACTTGATGAAGTCATATTTGAAATATGTAGTAGGTGTTACTTCGAATTATTATTTATGATCTAAGAATCTAATCAAATACAAGTGAACTCAAAGGAATTGAGAATAATTTATAAGAATTTAAGCGAAGAGAATTGAAAAGAATTCAAGGAAATAAAAAATAATACAGAAACAAGTGTATACATGAATTCAATAGTGGTTAACCCCTTGAGTTTTGACTAAAAATTATCCAATTTTGAACGTCACGATTTAAAAACTCGATAACTATGAAGGCTTTTATTTCCAAACTATACCATTTTAAGAAATATCAAGTAGCATAGATAAGTTTTTATGCTAAATCCATGAATTAAAAAACTCTCCAGTCTGAAAATAAATTCGCGATCACTTATGTCTTTTTAGCTGGTCTCAAAAAGCTCTCAGTTATTTTCCTATTTTCCCCTCCACTGGCAACCCTGAATAAAAAGAATAATATATAATGAATATACCTTTTTCACATCTTGGGAATGAGCATTTATGACAGCAGCACATTCATAATCATCGTCATTGACTTCCCAGACCCAGACTGATTTGTCACGACTGCATGTGGCCAATAGCTGTCCACCGCAAGACCAAGAAACACTTTTCACTTCATTTTCGTGACCCTCCAAAGTCGTGTTGCACTCGAATTGACCTGATTTTTTATCCCATATAGCCACGGTTGCATCGAAGCTCACGGAGGCTATGTAATTTCCACAAGGAGACCAGGCAATCTCCCTTATTGTTCTCGTGTGACCTTCAGTCAAGATGGTCTTTATGACCCACTGGCTGCCCTTCGAGACCCAGATCCTGATTGTTTTATCTTCGCCACAAGATGCGACACAACTGCCAAGCGGATGCCAACAGACATTCCACACTCTCCCCCTGTGTCCGGTCAGGCTTTGTCTTAATTCCAAAGTGCCCATAACTACCTGAAACAGTTCAACCGGTAAGATGATGACACAAGGGGCGGGGAATGTCTGTGCATTCTTGATGAGTGTATGAGAAGTTTTTATACACTTTTTATCAGGGAAAACACGTTTAATTCGATGAAGATACATTACTGTGAGGTACAAAATTTTGATTTTCAATAACTGATTATTTTGTAAGAAACAATAATGATTTATTTGCAACAACCTTTTAATCATATTATACAAACGATCTACCTTCAGAAAAAACGATATTAAATTCTTCAAACGATCTAGAAAATCTTCAAATAAATACATTTTTGTTCAAATACACCATATTAGTTTATAAATTAAATCTTGACAGAAATAAAAAATTAAATTGCTTTGTAATTTTTTATTTTAATTAAATAATTTACAATTTTCTATTATGAAAAACAAGCTTAGAAAGCATACATTCAAAATGTTTGCTTTCTCATAAAGGAAACTTTAAAATGGTAACAATTTTGAAGATAAAATTTATTTATTTCATTAAACGCTCCTCAATTTAAAAATGTCTAATACAATTGTAAGTTCTACGCTGTTCTAAGCAATTTTCCGGATGTATGCGTGGATAGATATAACACTTTTGTATGTAAACATGACAACTTGAAGACGGTTGCAAATAAATTTATGAAATTTGGAGGGCCTATTTTCACTACAAATATGTTGAAACTGACCGAAGTATTTCGAAAAATATTCATTAGATTATTTTAGCACTTTATATTATTTAAAAAATCGTTTTTCTTATAGTAAAATCTTTTTTTAGTCACATAATTCAACGTTGATGCAATAATAAAAAAGATTGTTTGATTTGAGACGAATCGATTGACATATAATATTGATACATTTTTTAAAGAGTAAGGAGGTCATGGTCAATTATACTATTTGAAAAAAAAAAGATTTTTATAGTAAAAATATTCTCACTCACATAATTGAAAGTTGATGCAAGAATAGAAAAGATTCGTTGAATCCAGACAAATAGATTGACTTCTAATACGAATACATTTTATTGAAGACTAAGGAAGTTATCGTTATTTCTAATATTTAAAAAATCCGTTTTTTATAGTTAAACTTTGTTCTTTAACATAATTCAAAATTGATGCAAGAATGGGATAGATTCCCTAATCCGAGACAAATCGACTGACATATTATAACAATACATTGTCTTGAAGAGTAAGAAAGTTCATGGACACTTATATAACTTTAAAAATCTGTTTTAAACAGAAAAACTTTTTTCATTATCATAATTCAAAGTTCATATAAGAACAGAAAAGACTCCTTGAATCGAGACGTTTTTATTGAACTAAATTTGTATTTTTTGTTTTTTTTCGACTTTCTCCCTGCGGAAGGAAACATATTTTCTAAATAATTATAATGAGGAAGCAAAGTGCTCATCAAATGAGCACCATGAAATTGTAAATACAAACATAGTCGAAACACCAGAGATCGACTTGACAGCTATTTCAATAAATTAAACTACGAACGTATTAATTTTTAACCAACATTTTTCATTAGCTTTAAGTGCTTTCTTTAATATAGGCTTATTAGATTTCGTAGAGATTTGTGTGTGTTCAGGTTTCTGAACAGTTTTCAAAATTTATTTATTTAAGAAATAAATGTTGAAACCTTCTTTCACCCGAATCCATTTAAAATCAGGAAGGGTCCTACACTTGAAATTACAGAATCTTTCGGGGACAAAATGTGTAAGTTAAATGCTTACTAAATAACTTTTGTATCCAGGAGAATTATTTTTTCTTACAAGAGAAAAAAATAATATTTTCAGAAAAAACTATTTTCCCGTTCTCAAAAATGGTTTAGCCAGCATTATGCTCATAAGATGCCTCTCTGGTATTATTAGACATTTTTTTATTAAATATTTGGAGGAATGAAAGAGGTGGGGTTTTCAGGAAAATATTTTTTTTCATGTTTTCAAAATTTGAAGAAATTAATAGAAAATGTCTTCTGGAAAACCCCACCTTTTTATTCTTCTAAATATGTTTTAAAATGTTCTACTAATAGAAAAAAGATATCTTGTCAGCATCATGCGGGCTAAACCATTTTTCAGGTCGAGAGAATTTTTTTTCTAAAAATGTAATTTTGAATTTTTTCGCAAATTATGAAAAATGTCGCAAACGACCAAGAGACATTTTTCACAGAACTTTTTTTAGACGTGTAAACTTTTATCTTAACATTTTTTCGTATCTGTTGTAAAAAAAAGAATTCTCTTGGCTACAAAAGTTATTTAGCAACCAACAAACTTATAAAATATCTTTATTGTCAAAGTACAAGTTTAAAAAAAATGTCAACAAATTTAAAGGTGGTTTTTTTTAGAAAATCGATTTTTAATTTTTTCAGAAAAGCCGCTGCCATTTTGACAATTTTAAACCTTTCCTAAATAATCCTGCGTATTAAGAACGACGATAATAAACGCTATTAGAATAAAAGAAAACGATAAAAGGTGCAATTAGGTAAAAAAATTATAGAGGTTTAAATAAAAAAATCGTTTTTTTAACAAAGCACAAAATTCAGATACGCATAACTTCTTAGAAATTTCTGTTAACAAAATTGGAAAAATACTTATCGCCTATTTTCCTATCAGAAACAACATATTTCTTATCCGAGAGATTCTTCGACCTCAAATTTAGAGCCGTGTCTGATTTGAAATAGATTCTGTCTTCTTGTTAATTTTTGAGAATTCACAGGTAACCTTAAAATGATTGTAATAAATCCAAAAAAATCTAATTAACTATAAAATACGGGCTCCTTGATTTGAAATGGAATTGGTCTTAATTCGAATAAAAAGAGATTTCTTTTAAAACGACGAACGCTATTAGAATCAAAAATAAATATATCAATAATGTCAAAATTTATAGAGGTTTAAAGACAGAAATCGAGTTTTAAATCCAAAAAAGATATATAGCATAATTTCTTATAAAAAATGACATGTTTTGTCTCCAAAAGATTCTGCGATTTCAAGTGTAGGACCCTACCTGATTTGAAATGGATTCGGTCTTTCAATCATCTAAATTTCGTTTAATTCAAATTAGACATTCAAATAGAATTTTTTTTCCCAAGTCTATAACTATAACAAGCCTTATCGGGAGCTTTTTATTCTAATTATTATCTATTGTTCTTATATTTTTAATTTTAAAATGATCCCTTTGCTCATACTATTTATCAATGCATATTAGGAACTTTTAAAAATTATTTTTCCTTTCACTTAGAAAAATTAATTTTTAAATTAAGAGTATAACAATTGCACAAGGACTAATTGGCTATTCCGCTTTCAAAGAAAATTAAAACAAAAATGTTTTCACCTTCCTGAAACTTTGCAAATAATACTCGGGTGCAAATTTTTCAAAACTTACGCATATCAAGAAATAAACATGCACACACACACACACACACACACACACACACACATGTTATTCATATTTAACAGCCCGAAAAAGTCCTTAATATATTTTTTCAACATTTTTTATTCGAAAGTTTTTATGTATATTTCTATAGTTTTATTGAAATTTATTTTCTTTTGACAAATGATTCTACAAAATTATAGGTATAAACGACTATAATAAGAATACATAAACATTTGGCCATAATTGTATTTTAAAAATTAACTTTATGAATTCATCTTGATCTCTTTTATAAGAGGCTGTGCACAAGATAAGACAAAATTGATAAAATTATAAGGATTTAAAATTTTTTATCATTATAACATTTTGAGACAGTAGAAGTTTTTATTATGAAAATAAATCATATTGACTCAGTATTACGACTATTACGCTGCTTTTTCACGGAGTAAAGTTTCAAAGTTCAAGATACATTTTACAACTAATTACAACTTTAAATTTTGCTATGTTAAATGGTACCCGTATTCGATTTTAATTTGAACTGTCTGTATGAAAATCACAAAGAATTAAAAAAGATTAGCATCATCCGGAAAGTACGCTGCCTGTTCTAACCTATCAGCACGATATCCACCAGATACAACATTGAAAACAAATACTCTTTTTTTAAATTCATAATTACCTGGAATAATCGTAGAAGGTTCGAGGTAAACTCAAAATTCAAATAAAAATCTCCACATTGGAAATTTTTGCAATCAAATGCAAATTTTTGGATTGACTTTAGACACACAGTTATAACTTTATATCTCTGCCAATAACCTTATTAGAGAAAATATATATTATTTTACAGGCATTAAGAATGTAGAAAAACTAATAAATCGTAAGAACGCACTCTAGAAAAGTAGAAATATCAGTTAAAAATAATAATTTTACAATGGCTAACCTCACTTGCTCTTAAGATGTTAATTGCACATTGACAAGTATCAGAGAGGTTATGTGAGGTTAGGTTAGTCGCTCGAAACTCGTAAACACGTGTGTGCTGTGTGGCAGTTGCAACTGCGACAAGTGGACCTTTTTGAGGTGAACTTAGGAGAAAAATAAATTATATTAAACAAGCATTGAATATGAGTGTCACAGAAATTAGAAACGTATGTACCTAATTTCGCAATAATAACTGTTTTTAAAGGTATACACGCTTAATTGATTAGATCCATAAATATAATACATTTTTTGGAGTAAGGATTGCGTTTTCTTATAATAATCTTACAATTATAATCATTTCTTTTTCAGTTCAGAGACTTTCTGCTTTTGTACAATCAGATTTCCGAAACGTGTTTTAAACATTGTGCAAACACATTCATTACCAGAGAGATAACGCCAGATGAGGTAAAATTTGCAAGCGTTTTGAATAATCCCTGCTGAAAAAAGTATAGAAAATTATAGGATTCTGAATGACCCTCTATCCAGAGAAAACTTGAAATTAATTCACATTCCACATATTTAGAGAAAATTCGATTAAAACAAATCTAGAAGTGGAATAAATGAGAATTCTATGAGCACATTTGATAGAAATCCTATAGAATTTAATCAAACAAACTTCACAAATCAAATTTTATAAGGCGGCAGTCTTGTTGAAAATCCTATTTAATTGAATTAAATGAATTACACCAATCAAAATCTGTTAGCACATTTGATAGAGCTTTCTTTCAAATCATGTCCATCTAGAAATCCTATAGTTGGCTATTATCATATTTTCATTAAAATTCTATCAAATCTACTAGACTGCTTGCATAAAATCAGTGGTTGTAATCGAAGTCTGGCGCGGCCAGGGTACATTTTTGAAGGCCTCTATGGAGGCGACAAACCATTTTCTTGTCACACGGAAAAATTTGGTTCCAGTTATGGGCCATCAGTTAACTGCATCACTAATTTGGGATTTTTTACCACGCCCTCCCCGAAAGTAACGTAGCCGTTAGCTAAAGAGGCAGATTTTACGTTTATAAATTCTTTTAAATAAAATTAATGTAGATAAACTATTGAATTCCTAAGATTTCAAGCCGATATATATTGGATTTCCAACAAAACAGTTGAATTTTCAACCAAAAAAGATTTCCTACCCAAAGAGCTGAGTTTCAACACAAAAAGGTGAAAAGAAAACACAATTTTTAACCACAAATTTGCATTAAGAAGCAAATAGATTAACTTTGCAATAAAAGAGACCAGTTTTCCAAAAAATAGTTAAATATTTATCCAAATGGAACAATTTTCAACCCAAAAAGACGATTTCTTTCGAAGAAAGTGGAATTTTGAACAAAAAAGTTATTTGTTCAAACAGGAAAGATCAATTTTTAATTAAGAAGTATGACTTTTCTAGTATAAAAAGTACATTTTTAATTCAAAGGAAAGAATTTCTAACAACATAGTCAAATTTTCGACCAAAATTGATGACTGATCAAATAGGTTAATTTTACCGAATTAATAAGATTTTTAACAAATTAGTTGAATTTTTTACCAGTTAGTAGAATTTTCAGCATATAAAGATGCATTTTCAATCAAATGGTCAAGTTTTCAAAGAAAAAAGTGCAATAAAAAAATTTAATTTTTAAGACAAAATACCATGTTTTTTATTAGACAGCCGAATTATCTTCAAAAAAGTTCATTTTCAACCAAGAAAGTTGACTTTTCTGCCGTGAATGATGAATTTTGACCAAAGGATTAAAGTTTGTAAGCTAAAAAGTCGATGGTTTTGGAAAGCAATGGATTTTTAAATCGAAAATGATGAATTTCTAAGAAAAATATCATTTTCAATAAAAGAAAAGATGAATTTTTAACAAGATAATTGAACTCTCAATTAAAAAGTTGACCTTTCAACAAATCAGAATAATTTTCTACCAAAAAAGACGACTTTTCAATAAAGTACATGAATTTTCTACAAAATCGTTGAATTTTCATGTCAAAAAGATTAATTTTATACATAACAGTGGAATTTTAAACATAAAAGTTCATTTAAAAGCAAATAGGCAGTTTAATTTCTAACTATAATTATGAATCTTTAATAAAAAAATATTTCAACCAAAAAGATTAATTTTATACAAAACAGTGAAATTTTAAACATAAAAGTTCATTTAAAAGCAAATAGGCAGTTTAATTTTTAACTTTAATTATGAATCCTTAATAAAAAATATTAATTAATATTAATGAATAATGATCCTAAATAAAAAATATTTTTTTTAACAAAGTAGTTGAAGTTTTCAATAATAAAATTCTTTTATCCAATAATATAGGTGGATTTTCTTACTGTGTTTAAGTTGTAAATGCAAGTTCGTTTAACATCATTTATAACCCCTCCCTCTTGTCACCTATGTTTTGGAGTCTAGAATATTTCTATAAAATGTTATCTCAAATTTTTATCAAATTTTGTTTGATCTTTTATCAGAATCCTGGATATTCCTATCAAATTTTATATGTTGAGAAATGGTATACTTTTTTTATCAACTGGAAACTGTCAAATCTTATTATCGCAGAACTGTGTATAAAATCCTATCTTACAAAGTTTCGGAAATTTCTATCAAATTCTATCCATCGAGAAATCTTATACTTTTATCTCAAAATATTCTCATTGAAATTCTATCAAATCTTATAAATTTCAGACTTGTATCAAATCAATTGAAAAGTACATAGGCTTTCTCGACGGATAAATTTATATAAAATCTTCTAAGATTTCGGAACATAGGTTTTGATGGTATTGTGCGGTTAAGATATTATAGAGTTTCAATGAGAAAACTTTGATAGACAAGTATAAGATTTTCCGGCTGATAGAATTGACGCACTTCGTGTGTATAGAAACCTAGAGCAATTCTTTCCAAATGTTTGTTAGAAATTGATTGCCTTTTTATCAGGACAAAGTTGACACTTCCGACAATTAATTATACTAGAATTTCCATGAAGTCTTTGATAGAAATCTAAAGGAAATTACTAAAATTGCGCATACAGAAAACGTATTGAAAAGTATTAGTTTTTTTTTATCAAATCTTATCAACATTTTTCAGCGGTAATGGTTTTTAAGATAATTGAAATTGTTCCGAAACGTATTATTTTAAATTTAAATATTACAAATGGGACAAGTTTAAATAATTTTTACATAAAAATTGAAAAATTCATTGCAATTTTACAATAAATATCTGAAATTTAACCGATTTATCAACTGAGACAATTTAGAACAACAGGCTGTAATATTCATTACATTTTTACAGCAATAATGAATAAATCTTAATAATTTAGCTGAATGATTTGCTTCTCCGTCTTATTTTTTCTTTTTGATTTGACAGAACAATTGTGTGAATAATTGTGCACAAAAGTTTGTCAACACCAATCACAGGATTATGGAAGTTTATTCAGAAATCTTACCCATTTTTACGAAAAAAATGGTAGAAGCAAATGCAGCACAAGCATCTGCACAAGCAGCTGCACAAGCATCAGCGGTTGGAGAATCTGCAGTTCAATAAGCATTTTATGTCGGGCAAATAGTGCTTGAAACTTAGTTGTACAATATTGTTTCAACATCAAGATGGGATTTAGTTCATAGTGAATTTTCAAGATCTCGAATTGTTTATATCTGATGATGAAAGAGTATTTTATTTCCTTGACGAGTGCTGAATATCCTTAAAAACGAAGTATGTGAGTTTAAACTGTATTTATGAAAGATTTCGGAAGGGGTTAGTTAATAAAAACTGTTATTTATCTTATACTTTCAATTTTCCTATAAGGAAACGAGACATCATTTAAAGTAATACTTCAGAAGGAACGTTACAATAAATTACTCATGTTTCCTTCCTCACTTAATTCATTCCTGACCGCAAATCCAACCGGTTAAACAAAACAAAGTACAAACTGTACTTCTTTCTACCAGAAAGTAAAAAAAATATTGAATCCAAAATTAATTTAGAGCAGAAAGAGAAGATTATGTACATTTATTATGAATTACGTGTACATTATTATATACTACAGTTCTTTATAAGAATCGCAATATTGACTTAGAAAAAGTGACGACGGAACATTCTGAGTGCGATGGATTCAGACCAAGAAGCATGAGCGTAAAATTCTTGGAATGTTGGCTCACGGAATTCTTCCGCTGGCCGGGTGATATAGATTGGTTCTCCGTAGTAGGTACCAACTTCCCATTCGGGATCGTTCTTCATCAGCTCTCTTTCCTCATCTCGGTTCTTTCTGAGTTGCTTCAAGAATCTACAAAAAGAACATTTGTATAGGGTTTGATGATAAGTTTGATGATCGGCACTATAAATTATAAACTCTCTGAAAAACTCCATATTTTTAGAAGAGAAATTTATTCCGGATTTAATATATGTTGACGGAAAAATTGACGGAAAGCAGTGGCGTAATTATAACCGTGTAGGCCCCACTGCAAAAATTTTTAGGAGGCCTCTCTTATAAAATTAAAAAGCAAACAGCATATAAGTGTAGCTGAAATACAGTTAAAGAAATAAAATATCTCACGTAGTTTTTTTTATAATATATTACCAATTATATTTTATTTTAGACAATTTATATCATAAATTATACATAGTTCTGACTTAAAAATTAGTATTGCACTGTTAACAAAATTATCTGCAAGTTGCTATATTGCAACTCGTCTCGCTTTCATTTTGACTTTAATGCATTCTATTCCGTAAATAGGATTTTCTAATTTTTAATTTGCTGAACGACCTTTCGCAAATTGCTATACTGTAACATGCAGAGTTAAATAAATTCTTAAGGGATTACGTCTGAAAAATCGCTTTCCATGAAGCTGTATTTAATGAGTAAAGTGCGGAACACATCTTATACCGTTGACGTCTCATTGAACCCGTTACTATTTGAAAATGGGATAAAGTTGATGACTTGCAAGGGGAATTCTTTTGTGAAATCCTCCTGATATCGAATCTGTAATTTCTCTGTAAACTATGTATTCACAATGTCTAATTAGACCTTAGACACCTTAACGTGTGATTAAAGACCTTGATTTAAACAGATTCTTCACTAATATCAAAATGTTTCTTACGCTTTGGTTTCCGCTTTTCTACAAAGACTGGTTCAATACCCCATTTTTAAGATACTTGTGTAGCTTCTTCATTACACTTTGCATACTCAAGTCTGTACTTTTTCGAATGTTTCCTTGCAGTGTTTGAGATTTTAAGTGCACGACTTAAATCTATCTTTTCTGCTTGAAGTAATTTTGATGTAACATTTACTTCGTTTAGTATATTGCCAAACATTGTGCATATCATTGTAAATTCAAGCTTCACCACATTTTTTCGAATTATAGCTACTTGTAGCTGCATTAATCCATAAGGTTACTTTTTTTCATTACCCGAGAGGATTTCGAAATATTTCAGATATGTAAAAAAAGAATCTAGACAATTTAAAATAAAATTTGTGTGTTTGAGAAGAGATTATACAATTTTAGGGAAAAATTAAACCAGTTTAGAAGATTGCTAGGACCGCTCAAACCTTAGAAAAAAATTGTAATATTTAATACATTTTCATAATTCTTTAAAAGTATTAAAATGTTCGTTATTTATTTTAAAATTTAAATATTCGGAAATATCTATTAAACTAACTTAAATTATCCCTTAAATTGTCTTCAAATCTTCGAGATTTGTTTCTGATCATTTTGGAAATCTTATGTGATGTTTTAAAATCGTTTTAAGTATTCCCTTAAAATTTTAAATTGCTGAAATCCGCTGAATTACACTGATATCTATTACAAACTATTCGGTTAAAGATTCTGAATTAAACATGATATTGAATGATTTCGAGTAGTGAATTTTGTTAAAAACGTCTTGTCAATGTTTAAAAAATTTTTGTTCGTAAGCAATCCGTGCTCAATTTAAAAGAATTGTGGAAGGAATAAAATAATTGCATAAACATTGCCATAAAGCTTTTAGCAGAATTTACTGCTCCTCATAATAATAGAATATTAGGTTTAATTCATAAAATGCGGTTTTAAATATTTTTGGAAATAGAATTGTTTAGACCAATTAGATTTGTTCAAATAATTAAAAAATGGTTAATATGTTCTTTTAAATATCTATAATACAAAATAAATCATTATTTAAAAATGCACAAGAATGTATCAAATTGAAATTAAAATGCAATTTGGCCACTGGCCGTGAGGGGCCCCCTCACAGAAGGAAGCCCCCTGCAATCCGGGGTTTCGCGGTAAGGAAGTTAGTTACGCCACTAACGGAAAATTGCCATTTTCTTAATATATTACGTTGTCAGATCAAAATGTGCAAACCACAAATTGGGTTACTTTATAATTTGTTCTTGATATTTAGATGTCACTACATTGATTACGAAGAATCAAACGCTTTCTCAAATAAGTAAATTATTTGAAAGCAGTGAATTTATTATTTATTTAAACAAAACATCGGATGATTTGAAACAATTTTTATAAAGTAGTACGGATACTGGATCAGCAATTTAAAAATCATCAAAATTAGATTTCTTTTCACGGAGAGATAAATCCGCTTTCACATATTGCCTTTCTTAGGGGCCATTTCCAGGTTAAAATTTGAATTATCACTGTTTACAATTTTGTCAAAAAACATGTGATACTATTACATTTGAATTACTGTTCATTTTTACTTGCTTCCAGGATATTTGAGCTTATTTTTAGCATAACATACCGAGATAAAATATGACGAGAACGGTCTGGGATTGACTAAACTTGGCGGACAGGTTCTGCTGGAATCAGGAAGTGCGCGAAATTTCAAATCATGATTTTGTTGTCGGTTTATTTACTCGAATCAAGTCTAATCAACATTTAAATTTACATTTTATTACTATTTAAAAAATATTATATTTATATTGATCAGCATAAAACTTTAATATCTAATTTATTAATTGATATGCTGGACAAAATTTGGATTTAATTCCAAATTTTATAAAAAAAAAAAATTAATATAGCTTTGACTAGCTTTTTCAGTATCCAAACTTCTTTAAATCTCTATTCGAGAAATGGTGACATCGATATTTTAATTTATAAAACTAATTGTGGATTTTGGATTACGAAAGAACGTTATAAGTTGGTTAGGTTACAAAAAAATTCAATTTCATGATTATGTCTCGCAATTATAATAGTTCAAATATGTATCTATTATTTCAGGAATTTGTTGAGTTTGTGAATTAGAGCATTATTAATATTTGCCTATTTCAAATTAAGGAACCTAGATCAAAGTATTTTTTTACTTTTATAAATGTCAATTCCGTATTTAGCATTTGATATTATTCATTTTGTTATTTTGAGTTATTAAGTGTTAATAATTAAACTTTACTCTATTGTATTGCCCAATAAGCAAGAAAATTTATCCTCTAATCCAATTGTTAATTCTCATAATTTATGATTGAGTAAGAAAAATTTAAAAATCAATTTTGTGGTCAAACTATGCAAGATACGAAGAAAGACGAATAAACGAAAATTGTGATCTCAAAAAAGATCTAAATTTTTGTTGTTGTGTCACTTTTTGATAGGATGCGTATTTTTGGTTTTATTCAGAAAAATTACATTGAAAATAAAAATGAAGAATTTGTGAAAAAACGACAAAAGGTACGAAAACAACTTGACAAACAAAAGTTGTTCACCCAAAAAAGTTATACAAATTTGGTACAATTTATTACATTCCCATAATTTATGATTGAGAAAGTACTAGAATTGTCCGAAGTTTGACACCAAACATTTAAATTTCGAACCATACGAATTAAAGTACGAAAAAAGTCTTACACAGAAATGATAGCTTTTGAAAATCCTACACATTTTATTAAAACCATTTTTCAATGGGATTCTTCGTTTTGTCTTTATATATTAAAAATACTATGCAGAAAATCGAAAGTTTAAATCTTGAGCCAATAAACGATGCAAAATATGGGGAAACGTTTTTGGAGAATCTTCAGCGTTTAAAAATTTGTACAACATTTCCTTGTACCATTTTTTGAAAGAACTCCTCGTTTTTAATTTATTTATGGAAATTGATATGAAAAAATAAAAAATTTCAATTTTATGCCAAAAGATGCTAGATACAAAAAAAATATTAAAGAAGACTTTTGGGACATTTTGTTTTATGCATAAAAATATGAAGTTAATGTGCAGAATTCCTGAAAATAAAAACAAGAATCAAATTTCCTAAAAAATAAAATTATAAAAAAAAAATAGAAAAGAATTTATCCCCGTTTAGACAAAAATATACTCTTTTTGTGAAACCCATCGTTTTTTGTATATAATATGATCAATTGCAGAAGTCGATGAACATCAGAAAACCATTTTGCGATAGATCTATTGATTTTGAATCATTTAATAAGTAGGATAAGGATACGTTTGCGTCTAATTAAGAAAAATACACAGATACGTTTTATTCTATGTATACTAGCAAGTAATGCACGCGTTCACGTCTTTGGGTTTTTATTTCCTAATATTAAACATACAAACAATTTAAAAGTCCATTATTAAAATATTATTATTTAAACGTTTTTTAAACAATAATTAATAAGATCGAATTAAAAGAGTTTGAAATCTTTTAAAAAGTATATATTCTAAACGGGTTTGAAATGAACACGTTCCAAATCAAACTGTTTTAGTTCAGGTAACATATTGAAAAAAGACAATATTTTGAATGAAATAAAAGGAAATACATAATAAATTAAATTTCGAAAATAGGAAACTTTTAAAATATTAAAAATTGAAGAGTTTTAGATTCGAATTTTGGAAATTGGATATTTTAAAATTCAAATAAATGGAAATTATATTATTTCCAGTTAAAAACGTTCAAAATTAAATATTTAAACATTGGCAACTTTTGAATTTGAATAATTTTAAAATCAAAGTGATTACAATTTGAAATTTTGAAATTGATTACTAAATTAAATGCTTCAATGTCAAAGCTTTTAAATATCTAAAAATTTACATTTTTATTACATGAAAAATATATAATTTAACATTAAAACTGATTAGATAAATTTTTTTAAATCAAGAAATGTCAAAATAAATTATAATTTTTAATGGGAAACATTAGAACTGAAAAAATCTCTACTTCGGAATATTGAAACTTAACACATGCGGCCTTAATTTGAAACTGAAGAAAAATCTTAGTCACCAACATTTGTGATATTAATCAAATTCTCGCTCTTTGCGCCTCTTTTCCATTGTTCAGCCACTGACGCGGAGGAGAGCGTACAGTGACGGCAGAGGCAGAGGACGGAACTGCGCAATTTGATAGGTGTACGGGGGACTTGAAATAGAGGGGAGGGGGGTAAATATAGGAGACTTCATTGCGCTCTAAGTAAATTTAAATATTTCAAAAATTAATAATTTTTAAGTGTTAATTATACTTTTCGAAATTTAAGAAATTATTTCATTACTGAGTAAGGTTAAGGCATATAAACGGCAAGACTGAGCAGTTGTAATGCCAAGGTTTAAAAAGACTGCACTCAAAAAGTCAAAATCTAAGGTATTTTAAACAAACCACCTTATGATTTTTCTCCTTTTCGTCCTAAAATATTTGGAGGTATCCCCAAAAAAGAATTCGTAAGAAACCGGGAAAGTTGGTTCAAGCTAGGCGTAAAAGAGGATATGACAAATTAAATTTTACTATATCCTCTTCAGTGCAATGATGGAAACGAAAAATGTGGCCCATGAGTAAAAATCATGAAATTTCTTTCTACTGAAAAAGCCTGCCCTAGATAATCAAATAATGAAAGTCCCCGATCCATGAAAAAAGTTGAAACTTCAAAAACGGTAGAAAATCGGATTTCTTACGCTCGATCTCTTTCGGCAAGAAGCATAGGAAACATTGCAAATCGTGCACTCTTCATTTCCGCCTTTTCATCCTTGATTTTCTTGTAATTCAATCCGTAAAAATAAAATCCGATGAACTGACTCGCTACGAATAAGCCGATTGTGAGTGGGGCTGCAAAAAGAAATAGACATTGAAAATAAATGGAATAAAATATAACTATGCGTTTTACCTAGGAAATAAATGAAACTTAAAGACTTTTTAAATATTTGAAACGAATATAGATATATAAGAATATGTACGAATAAAGAATCTGGAAAAGGGGTCCAAATTTTGCCCTCAATATTGTGACAACCTTAACTAATAAAGTAAAGAAAAGTTGCATAAGAGTTTCCAATTAATTGCATAATAATTTCCAAATAACAAAAAAATGTTGACACTGGAAGGTAGCACAATCAGTCAGCAAAAAATTGAGTGTAATAAATAGAATATAGTGATTTCTTTGATCAAAATTGTATACAATACCTGTCATAAAATTTCGTATTTTTATTCGGTCTGTTTGGATCGGGCCATAACCTCCAGGAGGAGGCATATCCTGGGCCCTCGATTTAGCTGCTGTTGCCATTCTGCCTTAACTTTCCCCTCTTATTACCATAAAGAGTAGAAAATATATGACCTGGGCATACCCGCCCAGGAAGAGAACTAAACTCTACCGATTCGGCGAAAACCGAAAAGGATTTAACAATTGTTAAAATGGGAGAATTTTATTACAAAAAATATGTTTTTATCTCAATGATCGGAGCAGAAGAAAGAACGAAGAATAGAATGAAAGTGAGATCCGATGAATCTATAAATTGTGGAGATATGCAACTGACTTCAAACAAGGTTATCACCATATGAAACTTCCCATGCTACCAATCCGTAAATTTGCAGATGTGCTAAAGCGCATTGACGTTGTTTAAATACTCGTTAAATCATGTGGATAGTTTCAAATACTTTGTAAGATTAATGACCCTTTAAAAATGCGTGGAAGTAATACGTATCAATTAAAAATATAAATTAATGAGATCTTGAGGTTATGTATTGTTAATGAGCTGAACACTAATACCAGATGGCACGTCGGTGATGTTCTCGTTCAATCAAAAGGCATCATTTACACCGCGAAATTATAAACGCTATATTGCAAAAAATCAAATTTAAATGATAATAAAATAAAAATATATTTAAAGCATAAGAGATTGAAATAAATTAGAGTTTTGAATTTGTTATATATCAATATTTTTATTTTAATCAAGTACTTTTACCAGTTTACTTTAAATAAAGAGAAATCAGACGAAATACTACGCATGCGCAACTACTTTAAAGAGTTTGAGGTTAGGCAAAGATGTTAGGTTAAAAAAAGTTTTAGAAATTACAGGAAAAATAATTCTACTGCTGATTTCAGGGATAAATAAAGGGTTGTAACTGATAAATTTAATGCAAAAAATAATGTTTCCAGAATAGTTTAAAAATCGACCGGAAGAACAATTTTTGTCGATTTTTGGATATCTCATTAATTTTTGTTCCATGCCTCGACGGCTCGACGTAGCTCGAAGCTCGTGGATTTTCGTGACGCGTCGTTGTAAATTTTAAGGAGACGATTAAGCGGCTGGAGGTTTTATACTCTCTAGCAATTAAAGGTTTTTGAAGTATTTAACGGGGTTTTCAAGGTTTTGAAAAGTTCTGATACAGGGAAATTGTTCATGTGGGTGCCTGTGATAATTTAAGTCAGTTCATCCCATTTTGTTAAAAATGAGTAGAAGAAGACCTCACGATGATGACGATGGATACGGTAAGATTCAATAAATTAATATATTATATCTATTTAATAAATTAACAAATCTAGAACTGAGGATTTTAAAATAATTAGACAAGTGATTTTTTTCTACAACTTTGTTTTATCTTTGCGCACATATACCAATATAAAATGTCATCGCAATTAAAAATCGTTAATGAGAAAGTTTTCCCACTGAGAAAAAATGGCTTTATACATGCGTTTATAAACAAATTAGTTCGATCGATATTCAAGTTTTTTATTTTTCTCATTATATGGTTGTATGCAAACATTAAATGAACCTTTATATAATAAAAACCCAAGTTTTAAATGTTATATTGAATAAGTTCCGGTGGCTCATTGGAAATTATCATATCGTGAAATATGTAATACATATATATGCATGCAAATCAAGTTGAATTATATAGAATTTGTTAAAGATTACATCACAAGAATCACACGAATTATATTTTAAGGGGAAGCCTCAAATAATTTCATAGTTATATATGAAAAATATTGAGGTTACTAGAATTCTTGGTTACGTTAATTTAAGTAATCGCAAATTTTCTCCAGCCTGCATCCAAATTAAAAATTTCCGTTTGTCTTTAAATCGACGAAAATCATGGTGGCCGGTGATTCGAGAAACCGAGAAGTGACCGGGATTTTTTCAGATTGGGAAATGACAGAAATTTAGTTTTTGACCGAGAATTTTACAAATTTCTTGAAAAAAAAAATAAATTCAATAACTTGAATTATAAATTTCATACCACATGATATAGATGCAGTTTTAAAGAAGTTCTATCTCAACTTTTTTTTCAAATGTTAAGTTTAATTTTTAACTTTTTGAATCATAAAGTTTGGAATAGATAATTTTATAATATTTTTTTTGTTAAATTTTTTTTCCAGTTTTAGTCTTTTTTTTAACGTACATTTTTAGTTTAAGAGTTTTAAAATGCGGTTTCCAAGCCTTAAATGATTAAAAATTAAAAGCGTTTCAAGTTGACACTTTTTGTAATTAAACTGTAGTTCGTGTGTTAAAAAATGAATAATATTTTTTTTACAAGATAATTCTGAACTTAATTCAAAATGAAACAATTTACGTATTTTAACTTTAAGAATTTAACTGTTTCAATTTGAAAAAAGTTTAAACGTCCGATTCATACTTTATATAATGTTTTCAATTTTATTATAATTTTAAATGAGTAGATTAATAATAAAACGCGTTTACTTACTTTTAAATATTAATATTAAATAATGTTAAAAAAAGAGCAGTTTATTAATATTATTAATCTTTAACATTTCATTAAAAATGAACAATTATAAATCAAATATACAGAACTAAATAACAGGGAACCGATAGAAATTAAGGGTTATTCGTGAATATTTGACAATTATTTCTACAAATTAAAAATAATTTGGCCTAAAACTAAGCTGAATATGAGAAGCTATTGAAAGACTATGAGGCTACGGATGAATATCGTCAAAACGGTTTAACAATTATATTTTAGATAGAAAACAACAAAAAGAATCGTAAAAAAATGTTAGTTACATTTCGTTTCTTTCAAAATAAAGCTTTTATGAAACAAAATTTTGACATTGTTCTTTTGTAGCCGCATTTTTATAGTATTTTTTTTATGTTTGATATAATTTTGTGGTTAGTTATCTTGAATTTACAAAAATAATTGGCAAATATTCTGAAAATGCCTCTTAATTTCGTTCGTATCCCAGCTAATTAATTTGAAACTGAATTGTAGAGTTAACCAAGAACCAAATTTGAAAGAATAGCAGTGAGATCTATGAATTAATCATTGTTTAGTAATTATAAAAAAAATCTTTTAAAAAAAACTTTTAAAATGTCAACTGCTGTCAGAGGTTTGCATTTGAAATAGAAAGGCTTGGCTCGTTAAAGTTTTAGAGTGCTAAAATTAAAGTTTGAGCGTTACAATTTTAATTGTACAATTTACAAAATTTTTAATTTGTAAGCGTTGGATTTTTAGGTATAAATAACAATTGAAAAATGATTCAATTGAAATATTTTAAAACAAAAATAATTTAACTTTTAATTTCAAAATAGGTAAATATGAAAGAAATATACATCTTTCAATTTTTAATATATCTATAACTTCAAATTCTGAACTATTTGGAATAAAATGCCGTACTATGGAATCTTCCCGCAATTACATTATTATTGAGAAAATATTATTTCAGAGCGCGTTTACAAGAAACGCAGACGCGTATCAGAAAATCAGGAGATTGAGGATCGCCTCGAGTCTCTTATTCTGCGAGTGGGTGAAAAGTCTACTTCATCCCTAGAAAGTAATTTGGAAGGATTGGCTTCAGTATTAGAAGCCGATTTGGGACTATTTCGCGGCAAAATATTGCGAATCTTGACTGAGTGTGCGATTAAGATGCCAGAAAAGTGCACAATTTACACGACACTGGTTGGACTTCTGAATGCAAAGAATTTCAATTTCGGTGGAGAATTCGTCGACTACATGGTGAAAAATTTTAAAGATGCTTTAAAAGCTGGAAAATGGGACGTGGCGAGATATTCACTCAGGTTCTTAGCAGATTTGGTCAACTGCCATGTACTTTCTTGTGGATCCCTAATGCAATTATTCGACAGTATGCTTGATGCTGCGAATGAGGACAGTGTACCTCAAGTCAGACGTGATTGGTACGTTTTTGCAAATCATTTTAAGGTATTTTTGAAGGTAGGTAGATATTTTTAAAAATTTTTTCCTCTTCTAGGTACGTCTTTGCCGTTCTCTCAACACTTCCCTGGGTAGGGAGGGAACTCTACGAAAAGAAGGAGCAGGAATTGGACCACTTGATGGTGACAATAGAGGTTTTCCTGAACAAACGTAGCAAGAAGCATCAGCCGGCTCTCAGAGTTTGGTCGAGTGACACACCTCATCCACAAGAAGAATATTTGGATTGCTTGTGGGCACAAGTGAGGAAACTGAGGCAGGATAATTGGGCTGAGAAGCACATTCCGAGACCTTATCTAGCATTTGATTCCATTTTATGTGAAGCCTTGCAACACAACTTGCCGACATTGATTCCTCCACCTCATCATGAATCGTATGTGTATCCTCTGCCGTACGTTGTCTTTCGGATGTTTGACTACACGGATTGTCCCGCTGAAGGTCCACTTTTGCCTGGAAGTCATGCGATAGAAAGATTCCTGATTGAAGAACACTTGAGACAAATCATTGATACTTACTTCTTCGAAAGAAAAGATTGGTAGGTCTCAATTTCAAGTAGAATACGATAAAGGTTCCAATTAAGAAAGAATTTATGATACAATTTGAATTTGTTTAGCGCTGCGCACTTGTTGAACTTCCCATACAAGCTGAAGATCCCTCTGGATTATTGCATAGTGGAAGTGATGTTTGGAGAATTATTTAGACTTCCAACATCAAAGCATCTCGAGATTGCCTATGGCTCGATTTTAATCGAGCTTTGTAAACTTCAGCCTTCGACAATGCCACAGGTATTGGCTCAAGCAACCGAAATTCTATTCCGGCGAATTGACAGCATGGCCGCTACAGCTTTCGATCGGTTTGTCTGGTGGTTTGCTTACCACTTGAGCAACTTCCAGTTTCGTTGGTCGTGGGAAGACTGGGACTCATGCCTGCAACGGGAGACGGAACATCCTCGTCCAAAATTCATCCGAGAAGTGCTTCTGAAGGCTTTACGGTACACACTACTAATACTTTCATATGTCTAATGAATTCTCATATTACTTTGAGAAATTCAGTTGATAACAATTCCCAATCTTTCAGGCTGTCGTACTTCCAAAGAATTCGAGACATGATGCCAGAATCGTATGGTGAACTGATACCGGAACCTCCAGAACCGATTTATAAGTACACGGCAGAAGGTGCAAGTAAGTTAAGATCAATACAATTTTTCGATGTTGTATATTATTTTAAGCGTGGTGTTAATTCTATATATTTTTTAGATGCTCTTCCTGGAACAGCGGCTGCTCACGAGCTTGTGGTTGCCATCAGAAGAAAGTGCACGCCAGAAGAAGTTCTGACTGTCCTCAACACTTTGCCTGGAATCGGAGAAGAAGAAACATTTAATCCGCTCAAGATTGACGTTTTTGTTCAAACTTTATTGAATCTCGGATCGAAAAGCTTCAGTCACAGTTTCGCTGCCATCGGCAAATTCCACTATGTTTTCAAAGTAAAATATCTTCTGGATATTTTCTTTATTAAATCGTGTAAGACATTTTAGATGTAGCTTATCTATAATTTGATTTGCAGGTTCTTGCTGAAACGGAAGAAGCTCAGATCTGCATTTTGCGAAACATGTACGCTCTCTGGAGGAATCATTATCAAATGATGGTAGTTTTAACTGATAAACTTCTGAAAACTGGGATCATCGAATGCAGTGCGATCGCTAATTGGATATTCTCCAAGGAGATGGCGTCGGAATTCACAAAGTGAGTTTATTTTCTAATATTATACCTTGTGTTGCCCACAGAAAATCTTAACAGTTGGGAAATGAACTTGAATCTTGCTTTTCAGGCTCTACATTTGGGAGATTCTTCACTTGACGATATTGAAGAAGAACAAGCATGTCATCAAATTGAGCAAAGAACTCGTTGATGCTCGAGAAAAACTACGAAGAGCAGAAAGCAGGTCTGGATCTTCTTCAGAAGACGAGGACAACAACAAAGATAAAAGTGGAGAAAGACCATCGGAAGATGTTGTGGAACGCATGGAAGAAAAACTCGAAGCTGCCCAAGCAGATCAGAAGAATCTGTTTCTTATCATCTTCCAACGTTTCATCATGATCCTTTCGGAACATTTGGTTCGCTGCGACACTGATGGCGTCGATTATAACACGCATTGGTATCGGTGGACAATTGGTCGTCTTCAGCAAGTATTTTTACTGGTAAGTTTTCATTAAAAATAATGATTATTAGTAATAGTCATATTCATGACTGTCCGTTCACAGTATTGATTATTTTTGCAGTAACGCTTGTGTTGTTTTTTTTTACCTCTTTAGAATTCTTTTGTTTAGAAAATACAGGATGACCACTCGATCGGGAAACCGGGAAATGACTCAATTTATTTTTTTGACCAGGAATTTTACCAAATTTTAGAGAAAAAAATTTGTTTAAAGAATTTTAAAATGCTGTTTTAAAGACTTAAAAAATAAAAAATTAGTAGAGTTTGAAAACGACAATTTTGAGTACAATTTTTTGAAGTTCGTCAAATCGAATGTAAATTAAAAAGATTTTAAAAATTGAACCATACATTAAGGATTTACAAGTGAATAATAATAATTGATGTTACAAGACGATTCGTAATCCGTTTAAAGTTTAAGAAATCATTTTCAATTTTAAAATAACTTAAAAATAATACATTCCTAATTCAAAGCTTTCAATAAATTACAAATATTGTTTTACTCTAAAGTTTAAAATATCTTAATGGGCAAAATTTCTTATATTTAGAAATATTTAATTTTTCATACAAAATCAGTAATTATAAATCAAAGTTTCAAAAATAAAAAAAAATTGGAACTTTACAATTTTAATTGTTCAACTGGGAAAAATTCAATTTACAAGTAAAATTGTTGAATTTTGATGTGTAATAAATATTGAACACCTATAGTTTCTTGAAAAAGTTTTAGTAAGCTGAAGATATATTTAGAAGGTCTGAATAGATTAAAAATTTGAAATAATGTCAAATAATTTAAAATACTTTACCGATTCAATTCAAACTTGGTACACATTTTCTACATATAAAATCCCCAACGTTTAGTTAAATTTTTTTTTACATTAAGGGTGTTTTCCACCCTCAAAATGGTGGAATTTTTCGTGGAAAATAGCAGATTACACTTTAGATCACCACCAAACATTTTTAAATGCAAAAAAAAATAATCAGAGAACGTTAGAAGGAGGATTCGATGATACTTTAACTAAATTTAAATGGTTTTTGATTTCCGATAATCTCTGACAATCTCGGATAATCTCTGTCACCGGTTTGTTTTTAAATATTTTCAAATGAAAAAATGACAGAATATTGCCAAAAGTATACTTAATAATGTACATGAAAGGCTTAAAAATAATAAAAGCAGGTTCTTAAGATTTCTAGGAAATTTGAAAATGGCTTTTAATTTTGAAAAATTAATTTTAATAGGCTATGTAAAAAGAGTTTCAAAATTGTCAAAAATGAATCTGGAAGATTTTAAGTAAATATTTTTTATTTTGCAGGATTTAAAAAAAATTATAGGAAGAATTCGAGTCATTTTAAGAAATGTTCCGAGGTTCTGAACAAATTGAAAAAATAATTAAGAAGAATTTGAATAAATATATAACAACATGTAGATGTTTCAAGATGTTGAAATAAAATGTGAAGGTTTTTTATGGATTTTAATACTATTTATAATGAAAACAATTAAACTTCATTTATAGTGTTCAGTTTATAACAAAAATGTAATGGTTTAATTTGTAATATTTTTATCTTAAAATTGCTTAAAATGATTTGCAGCACAGTTTTTATTAGTTTGAATGGAACATTTTTTAGCTTCTGAGTTTGAATTTTTAACTTATTTCATTGACCGTAAGAAATGTTTGCGAACCGGGAAATGACTGGGAATTTTTTATGTGATTAAAACGGTCACCCTCAAATTAGTTTTCTATCGTAAAGTGAAAGTTAAAGAGGCACATGCGCAACTTCGAGATCATATCTGGAATAAAGTTTGAAATCCAAAAATAGTTCAGAATACTACTTATTTCGTGAAAATTCCATAATACTATATTCTAACTGCAAATTATTTTAAATTTCTATTTAAAAAATATATTTTTTGTATTTTAACAGGAAATATTTAGGATTGAAAAATCCGCCTAAACTTTTATAAATTTATGGATTAAATATCACGGATTTTAGAATATCCCATTGGGCACAAAACTATGAAAATCCCAATAACGTCCTTGGGACATTCCCAGGACGTCCTATGTCAGTCCAAGCAACGTCTCTAAGACGTCCAATGTCCTAAATACGTCTTAAAGACATGAACGTTCTCGGGACATCTTTTGTACTGACATTAGACGTTTTAAGAGCATCTCTAGGATGTCCAAAGACATCTTAGGGATGTCCTAAAGACGTCTTTAGGACATCCTTCATTTTTTTGCCCACTGGGAAGAATCGCCGATTTATATGACTGCTAAAAAAATTTTTTTTAAATCTTGTAATTGACTTTTAGACTGGCTCAAGAGTCATTTCATTTATAAAAAATGTGAAAGATTTAGCATCGCTTTTTTAGCGCTAATAATTTAAATTAAAAAATAACAATGCGCAGTAGTATGGTGTAATTTTGTAATTTATACATAAGATTTTTAAATTAACAGTTTCCAATTGAAGCAAATAATTCTATAATTAATAATATGCTACAACATCTATATTTGTACGATTTTAAATTTAATTTGTTTAATATTGTACAGTATGAAATCGAAAGCTTCATTACAAGCCCATTTCTTTATTTAAAACATTTTGTAATATCTACTGAGTTAAAATTCTTCTAAATTAGACAGACTGAAAATGAGAAACATTTAAAATTGACATTTGACGAAGAAATCATTTTGAACTGAAAGACACCAAAAATGAAAAAAAAATTGATTTCCAAATCTACAAACTAAAATAATTTCAATATATTAAGTATTTATTATTTATCATTATTATGCATTTAAAAAGTCAAAGCTTTTAAAACATTAAAAATTCAAAACTGTTCAGCTATGTTTTAAAAAATGGAAGAATTTTAAAACTTTTACAATTCAAATTTGACAGTTGTAAAATGAAGTTTTCAGTAGGGTGCACACTTTTTGTGGAAGCTCAAAAATTGAACAATTTTTTATTTTAGACATAAAGATCTGAATCATTTTTGTGCAATTAAAATTGAATTATTTTTCATGTGTAAATGTACGAAATTAAATATTTCTAACGCGATACCATATAGTTAAACAAAATTTAATTAGGAGGGCTTCAATATCTGCAATATAAAATGGGAACGATAGTCATCCTGTTAAAAAAAACTGTTCATTATTAATTCGTGCGTGACATGTGCTCATCATGATTAGCATAATTAATGTAGTGTTAATCAATAATTATTTAAATAATTTCTTTTCAGCATCACGAGCAAGTTCAAAAGTACTCGTCGACATTGGAAACTCTGCTCTTCACTTCAGATCTCGATCCTCATATTCTCGACGTTTTCCATCAATTCGTCTCACTAAGAGCGTGAATTAGTTTGTATCACGTTCTGTCCTTTAAAAGTCGACTGACCAAAACGCTTCTGCAAAATAAAACTGCAGTTAAGTTGCGTGATAGCTTTGTTATCTTTACTATTTTATCTGGGCTGCTACGTTTTATTTGCGAGCTTGGAAGCGATTTTGGTTCGCACCTTGTATTTACCGATGCGATTCAGTATCACGAACAATCACAGTTATTTTAAAAGAATTACATTGAATTGTCAGCATCGCATGAAATTACGGTCATCGGTGCAGATTATTTATTTCTTTCGTTGGTCTGCGTTTTGAAATATCTTCAAGAATTTTAATGTACAAGATGTAAGTTTCTTTGCAGATAGGTCAAGTATTTTCTTGTCTAATATAAACTTCGGGTACATGTTTTTGTAAACGAGATGATTTTTTAATGAAGCTTAGTTTCTTCTTTTTCGTGGTAAGCGTTGCCTTTGAAATGCAAACAGATTAAATGCGAGTTTGTGGCTTGCCATATTAGGTATTATTGTGCAAAGTACCTACAAAGAAAACAGTAATTTTCTGAATATCTGCAGTCTATCATTAAATTAAACATTTTTCGACACTTCATCTGTACATATTTATTCTTATGTGCATATGTATATATGTTTCTTTGTGAATAAATTCTTCATAAACTCATATTAGAACTTATAATTTTAGTTCCTTGTATTTGTGTGTACGATTAAGTGTAATTGTATGTTTAATTAATGGTCTATTTCTCGAAGAGCGAATTCGGGTGGCGTTGTAAATGAACAGGATTTCCTGAATGGTTGATTGAAATTCGTTAATGAAGAATGTACTTTTAGTTGGCCATCTTCCACTTGTTGCTTATAAAATGAAGAGATGATTCCACCGTATAAAGGATGTTTCAATTGTTTCTGCATTTATGAAGAAAATTTAATTAAAATGGTTTTAGCATTTTCGTAGTGTTACAAAAATTGGGCTTACATTGATATCATAATCCGAATGTTCTACAAGAGGCTTGAAATCAGGGTCACAAAAATTGTCAATATATTCGGTATAGCAAGAATCGACAATGGGTGTATCTTCAAATTCTTCTTTTACAATCTCTTTTGCAGCTTGTAGTTGAAAATACTTTTTCAGCAACATTCTTCGTTTACCTAAAAAGTATTCCACGAAAGAAACAGAAACTCGCATTAAAAACATTTGGGTGGCCACTAAAATCTTAAGAATGGAATTAGTAATTCCGAGTTTAGCAATTTTGATTTATATCTGACAATTCAAAGGAATTTAAAGTAAATTCAAAAGATTTAAACTCAAATAATTGAGGCCAAATCAGAGAATTCAAGTAAATTAAACAGAAATGAAGGTACATTAGAAATATTTCAAGTGAAATGAAAAGAATTAAAGGTGAATTAAACAAATTTGTAATTAATTCAAAAAGTACAAAAGAGTCTCAAGAAATTCAAGTAAATGCAGAAGATTTCTAGTGAATTAATTTAAAGAATGTAAACGAATTCAAAGAATTCAGAGGAATTCAAGTAAATTGATAAGAATACCAGGTAATTCAATAAAAATTAAAATCATGTGAAAAAGTTCAAGTGAATTAATGGCCAATATAAAACATTTCAGGTGGTTTAAAAATATTACAAAGAATTCAAAGGAATTCAGAGAATATAATAGCATTCAAGTGAATGCAGAGTATATAAAGGAAATACTTCAAAGTGGTTCATTCTTCGGGACATTTTCTAATTTTTAAATCTTTAGTCGGAAATTATTAAATGTTGAATGATTGCCAATTTAAAAATACATGTTCAATTTTTAACGTTGCAGTTAGAAATGGTTCAAGTATTAAGATTTAATAATTTAATTATTCGATTTAGAATGTTTTTCAACTAACTATGTAATTTTTAATTTGTAAAAAGTCGTTTGAACAAAAATAAATTTGAAAATTAGAACTTTTTAAATCCCTAGCCGTGAACATAACATTTTTTAGGATTATCCATTACAAACTAAATAATTTTTTTTTTACTTAAAAGATTTAAATTTTTTAATTTACCGTTGAAAAGGAGTGCTTTAAATCCTTAAGATAAACTAATTAATCTTACCAATTCCCTGTACTTGTAAATTTTTGGGAGGAAGAAAGGAATCTTTAGTCGTACTTCGCCAATTTTGTGTGCTACAACTATTTAGCTTTAAGGAACTGGCTCTCTGAAATTCACAATTTTCCTCCGCTATCCCTCTCGGGGATTCAGAATCCTTATTCTTTTCCATTAATTTCTTTTCAGTCCCTGAAATTTCTTTCTACAAAAAAAAAGATCGTATTTGATTAGAAGCGAAGAGTAACGATATCTGATTAAACTGATTTAACCAATTTATTTCAATTCTTATTACAAAAAGTCAAACATGTAAAAGAACTATGGCACGATAGTTTAAAAATTTTAAATATGCGCTGTGGATTAAAGATAGGACTTGCGCGAATCGACTTACATATAAATGATAAATTACAAAAAAGCAGATGGGTAGTAGACAGATACTAAATAGGAGCAATGTAATGAATAATAGATTGGCATAACTGTTTTCTCCATGGAAACCAAACAGAAACGACTTACAAATACTTGCTTAACTATTAGCTTCAACGCAAGTAGTAAGATATCCTTAATATCTTTATTTGACTTGATCTTGCTTGAACTACGCCAGATGCATTTGGTAAATTTTAATCTTTCTTACTTGGATTTTGCTTGATTACCGACTGCAATTATAATTATATTTAAATTATTCTCTAATCATGTAATTTGGTTTTCATTTAGCTTATTGTAAAAATTTACTAGTATTACATACACGAAGGAAACAAAAATATCAAGGAAGAAAAAAGCAATGAAATTACCAAATGCACTTGTAAAATACGACAATAATCCACCCCTTTCAACTCTACGATTAATTGCACGAAGGTCACTTTCGAATCACGAAAAAACAAAACTTTCTCTTTTGCACTGAAGAGTGCAACGAGTTTTGCATTCACCAGTCATTTGCAAGATTAGAAAATGACCTCTGCACCGATTCAAATGTTCGGTGCTGAAACATCTGGTTAGGAATTTTCAGAGGAAACAACGAGGAACTATACGGCAAAAGCCCAAAGTGTTAATTTCAATTATTGCAATGTATACCTACTGAAACATTTAACACTAGGTACACTACACACAATTAAAATACGCTTTCCAAATTTTGGTACATTTGTTTCTTGTTTCTGAAAAAGTGACAAGAGACTTGTCCAATTATTCTACATATTTCATCAATCTTAGCGAATTTCCAGAGCGATGATCTGAACAACAAGCGCGAGATACTATTTTTCCAGGCCTTTTTCCGTGTATAGAACAAAGTTTCGTTAGTGTATTCGACCGATAGCAACGAGAGGTAGTTTGTCCAAAAATTGGAATTAGCAATCATCTAATTTTAAATTGCATAACATTTCAGAGTGTCTACCAGACAAATGATTTTAAATTCCCGGTCAATTTTTCATTCCCCCTCTCTGATCATAATACATTTTTTCTTGAAATTTCCATGTCCTAACATAGAATCTTAATTATTTTGGAAAATTTCCTATTCCATTTAGAATCATAATTCTTTTCGAAATTTTCCCGCTCCGGGCTTTGGTTTTTCGGCCAACTAGACACTCTGTATTTATATTTTTGAGAATCGCTTCGACCAAAGTTCTATTCGTTTAAATATCTCTCTTTCTCGCACAGATATTCATATTAAATTTATAGATAAATATTTATGACTCAATCATTCACAATTACAAATATGCGTTTATAAATACGACCATGTTGCTAGGTACTAAAATGTAGTTGGGAAAAATGCACTTCGTCCCTATCATCCTACTATATAATGTTACTCTCCAGAAAATCGTTTATGTCGCTACTTTCATCAGCTCGAAATGCATTACTTGCGTCCGTATTTTCAAGGGAATTGATAATATCGCAATTACTACTAGTAGGCTCTTCTTTAATCGCTTCTTCCTTCAAATCGTGACTTTGATTAGCGTTTGAATCCTGCATTACAGCACTTTCCTCTTTTGTCTCTTGTTCCTGATTTAGTTCTTTCAGTTCGTTTATCGATTTCGGCGTGAATTTAAAAACTGGCTTCGGCAAAAATGCTTTCCTCTCCTTCTTGACCGGCTTCGGGTCATCTCTCTCGTACATGAAAGTCTTTCGCTTTCGTTTCACAGGCGTGCATACCTTTTTGTAGAGAATCTTCATTTCTTTGATTTGACTTGTCGGTATCGTCCAGTCCATTTCCTGAGCGTCAACGTCGGTATTTCGCGTCGGGTCTAGCTCGGTTTTGTATTCCGGGATCTCCAGACCAAGAGTTTTCATCACACTTGTCATGATGTCGTCGATTTTTCCGTTGATGATCAAATCAGCTTTTTTGTCCTGTCAATAGAAAGAGAATGTGTTAAATATCTAGATTTTCCTTGGGACTTGTTATTAGAAAGAGAAAAAATATGTACGTGTTTTGTTGGTTGAAGATTGCAAATGACAAGACGGCCACCGTACTTTTTAGTATAAAGTGGTAAATTTCCACTTGGAATAATTTGCAGCGTTGATCCCAAACATATGCTCAAATCAGCAACACTGCAAAGAAAATTAAAATTGATACCCATCACAAAATTGTTCAATTTACTTAAATTTCATCAGGAAAATGGAATTTAACCTGGAGTGAAGGTCGGAGAGGGCAAGATCGTCGTTGGGTAAATTATGTTCCCAATCGAGAATCGTGTCGTGCATTTTACCCCGACAAGGACGACCCCCAATTTGTCCTGACCTGCAGACAGTTTCCAGACACTTTTTACCAACGCTTTTTGTTGAACAGTTGCGGATGAATTGTCTGCAATAGAAAAAATATTATAACGTCAACAAAAAAATGAAATTTCAGTGCTATACTTGTATTTTTTCATCTTCAAAACAAACCTTCCACATTTGTCGCATTGCTCAACAAACATGTTTCCGTGTAATTCTGCGATGTTGTGTCTGCCAACGCCAGATTTCAGATGTAAGCCGTCGATATTTTGGCTTACTATGTACTTGACTTTATCTGAATAATAAAAGAATTCACATTTAGGGTAATGAATATTTCATTTCGATAATATCAGAGCTCGACTTGTGCGACTCTAACGACTTTTTCCCGTTTTTTTGAGAAGATCGATATACTTAGTTTAAATTTTAATCACAATGGGACTTTAAAAATTTTAATTTAATGCCAGAAACTTTTTGCCATTTTAATTAAGAACATTGACAATTGAATAATTTATCCTCAGAGCTTTATATTTAGAAATTTTTTTACTAATAACTTTGGAAATTTAGCAATGTCTAATTTCATGAATCCATATGCAAAGGTTTTATTTTTTCAAATCGCAAGCCATAACAGTTGGACATTTTAAAGTGAAAAAAGTTCAAAATCGATTAATTTCAAATTAAATTACAGTCTTCACACTATTTTAGGTTGAAAGTTAATTCTTTTTTGTTAAAAAACTCGAATATTTTATTGAAAATTTAATTATTTTGTAAAAAGGTCAACTGTTTTATGGAAAAGTCATCTTTATAGAGAATTTGTCCTTAAGGATTGAAAGTTCATCTTTCTTTTTTGAAAATGAACTTTTTTGTTGAAAATTCAACGGTATTTAAAAAAATTCTTCTTTTCGCTTGAATTTTTTTTCAAGTTGAACTATTTAGTTTGAAATTCATCTTTCTTAGTTTAAATTATCTTTTTGTGTTGAAAATTCAACTTTTCAGGTTGATAATTCAGATGTCTTTAAAAAAATTCGTCTTTTTGGGTTCAAATTCAACTATTTGCTTAAGTTTAATCTTTTTTGTTTGAAAATTCGACCATTTGGTTGCAAATTGAACTATTTGGCTAAAACTTTGATCACTTTGTTAAAAATTTATCTCTTTCGATTCAAATTTCTCAACCGCTTTGCAACTGCTTTCTAAACCATTCGACTTTTTAACTTGAAACTCGCCTCTTTTGTTAAAAATTCATTTTTTGGGTTGAATTTTTTTATTTCACATTTGATTCAAAAATAATGTTTGGGGTTTAAAAATCAAATGTCTTCTAAACCATTCGAATTTTTAACATGAAAACTTAACTATTTTGATAAATATTCGTCTTTGGGTTGAAAATGCAAATATATTTCTACTTAATATCCTAGGAATTTAAACCGTTTAATATTGAATTTGATACGGTACATGTACATTAATTTTATTTAAAATAATTTATTTCTCTACTCACGAAAAATCATCTTATTTACCCTGTTTCGAGAGAATTTCGGGCTGTGAAGTCTCAATTATTAAAAAATGAATAATTTCATATTCAAATTATAAAATCTCAAATGTAAGGCATTAATTATTGAATAATTTCAAGTGGAAACTGTTAAAAAATAATATTCCTGAAGTTAACAATTAATCTGAATGATAAAATTATTTAATTTGAAAATACGCCAAGTTGAAAAATTTAATAGTTTAGAAAAAATATTTTAAACCCAGATTCGGAATCTTTCATGCTGAATCACTAATGTTAATGTTTTAACTTTAAAGTGTATTTTGATTCTGCAAAGAATATTTGAAAAAAATGAGATTTATGTACCATATATTCCTAAACAGATACAATTATTATCTCAGTCATTTATTGTTTGATACTGTTTATAAAAATGATCTTTAACAATTTTATGCGACTTTTCGTGGACTTTTTTTCGAAATTCCATGCTACTTTCTTTGCAACTTTATGTGTCTTTTTAAAGCATTCTACTTGATCCGAGTGTTCTAATATAATTTGCAAACAAGAATATTTACACTTACTGGCGTCGATTAATTTTTTTATTGCCATGTGACTTTTTGTTGGAATTGCATCGTCAAATGCGACACTCATTGAGGGTTTTTCGCCTTTTTTCTCCAAAGTCCATACCCCATTTGGACCCCTGAAACAAATTTGAAAAACAGATCAAAGTTAGAATTGCTAAGAATTTTGAAAAAAAAACTTCACAAATTATCATTAAAAATTAAAATTTTAACAGCTTAAAGTCAGAAATGAAGAATTTCTGTATAAAAGATTCATATTTATATTTAAACAAACTCAATTAGTCGCCTTTGTTTCTTCTTCTCAAAGGAAAATAATCGATTTTGATTTGTTTATATCTGGATCATTTAAATTTGTAATTGGTCCGAAACTAAACAAAACACCTTTTCCGAGGACGCCCGTAAGAGAAACAAAATTTAAACTCGGAAAACGGGCTAAAAAGAAAAATTTTGGAAATTTTTTTTTTTGCACCTAAAATCAGGGATTCCAGCAGCTGTGCTAATGCCAGCTCCTGTGTGAACGACAACATGCCGAGCAGCTTTAATCCAATCTGCAAGAAGATCACACTTAAGTCGAAGTGTTTCCTGTGTGTCGTATTTCTGCAAAAATGAGGAATCCTGAGTAATGACATTCAAAAATAAAGTTAGCCAATTTTTCTCATAAAGATTAGATTTATGCCTGCTAAGATCAATTGTACCTCCTCTAAGCCTAATACGCCTTTGTCCTCGTAGGGCGACAAGCCATCCGCGTAAGTACATGACATTTCACTCAAGTTTTACCCGAGTTTTCCCCAGGGCGCGATATCAGCACTATTATTTGAATTCACTTTATGCCAGATATGTTACTTTTATTATTTTTCAAATTATGATATCGAATTAACAACGGCAAGCGACAGGAAGTCCTTCCCCCTTGGGTAAAACAAACTGCAGGAACTTGCCGAAAACCGGGAATTCGAAACACGAGCGCGTAAACAATCAAAAGATAAACACTTGTAGTTTGTTTTTTTATTAATTTCTTTCCTTCCGAGGGAGATTAACGAGCCAACAGCGGCTTTAGCGTTGTTAGCCTCTACGCACGCGTTTCGGAGCGGCTTCGTTACTGCTTTCGGAGCTCGTAAAATTGACAATTACGACCAGAATCACCTGACGGGAATCAATGTAAACAACTCGAGGGTTAACTGACCCTCTAAAGGACCCTAAACAAGTGCTTTTGTCGTTTTATTTGCCTTCGTAATGAATTAAGGACTTTTTAAACATTTTTTTAGGTTATGTTCTTTGATTAAAATTTAATTAAAGGCCTTTTATTAATTTTTTCTTTGCAACTTGCTGGCATTTCGTTATGTCATTTGAGGTTAGGGTCTGTTACACTTTGAACTGTAAGGTGATTTTCTGTCCTTCTATCTTTGGCGTCGGTGCAAGAGAAAACAAAAAAAAATCGACAAAGTGTCATTTTTTGTAGGTTATGAGTCCAATAATATTTTTATTACAATAATAACTGCAATAATAATCGACAGGTAGGTAAAGAATTAGGGGATAATTTTATATTTTTTGTAGTTTTCAGAACTTAATTTAATGATGATTGCAAGGTTCTTAATTATTGAGGTAATTCAAACAGGGTGTGGGTCGAAATTATTATTTCATGCGTGTTTGCATTTTGCATAGTTATATTTTGGGTATATCATTAAATGGAAAATTTTATGTTTTTGTACAAATTTGTTTTTTAGACATTTAAAAAATAAATTGGTGTGATTATTAATTGATTACCGTAAACTTCTGATGTAAAAAATATAAGAAGTAATTAATGTTAAAATAATTACATATATGTAATTCATATTTTTATAATAATTTGAAAATATTTGTCATATTTTTATCAAATTCTTTTTTCCTAGGATATTTCATCTCTTTTAAAATTCTATTATTTAATATTCTTCACTCAGGCAGCTCATTATGCTTGGAAAACCGACAAAAATGATAGACGTACAATTTATTTTTATGATGAGCAAGAATCTGTTTCATTTCGAAAGCTTGAACTTTAAAATGTTAATTGTAATGTCTTAATTAAATTGATTATTACTTTTAACTATCCTATTTGAGGTTTAAAATTACGCATTTCAAATGAAAAGGTTGTACAAACTGTGAGTTTCAATTTAAAAGCCTTGACATTTAAAAATAATAAGCGTTTATAAAATATTTTGATTTGGAATTCTGAATTTTTCTCTCATATTTAAATGCTGGAAATTGTAGTTCTTAAAATTAAAAATGACCACAGAAGAATAATGTAAGATAATTTTATGACAAAATTGTGCAGTTTTAGATTTAAAGTAGAAATTTTTCCGACTAGCATAATTTAATGTGAACATTTTTAGAAAGATGAGATTCATGCATTTCCAGTATATTTGAATTAAAATGAATAATTGATCTGATTAGGAATTTTAGACACGATGACTGTCGATGGAGCATCCGTGAGTGATCAAGTGATTTTCGTAACTGGAAGTTACGATCACACAATTAAAATCTGGCAAGCTCATACTGGAATGTGCCAGCGAACAGTCCAGCATACGGAATCAGTATCCTTATCAAATACTTTAGGTTAAACTGTTCAAAAAATATATATAATTGTCTAAAATTGCCCTTAGAGGAGCGCAATAATTAAATGTTTTAGATTTTAGTTTATGGTATGTCCATTAATTACGTGAGGATGATTTTGGACATTTTAGTCCCCTCCCTCTTACATAGCATTTTTTATTTTTTACTTAATATATCAACAATATACTATTTTTCACTGTAAACATGATTTCAAAATACTGCACAGTATTTCGAAACATTTAAAAGATTTCCACTGATTTTAAAGGATTTTCAAGTATTTCCAAATGATTACAAAGTATGTTGAAGATTTACAAAGTTTTAGGGATCTTATTGAGATTTTAAAGCTTTTTAGAGATTTCAAGGGATTTCACCAGATTTGAAGGTATTTCAAGGAGTTCAATCAGATTTTAAGAGATTTTTCAAGAGATACCGAAAGATTTGGATGAATTTTTTAGGGGTTTTCAAGAATTAGAAACTATTTGCCCAGATTAAACATTATTTTGGAGGTTTTCACGGATTTTATAAGATTTAAAGGGATTTCAAAATATTTGAAAAAATTGTATATGATTTTGAAATATTTTGAAAATTATACAGGGTTTTAAGGAATTTTCAGTAATTTTAATGACATTTACATGATTTGAAAGGATTTTAAGACATTTAGGAAGATTCTGACGGATGTTAAAGATTTCAATTATTTTAAAGCTATTTCAAAGATTTGAAGGGATAATAATATTTCGAATTATTTTACGAATTATAACCGATTCTAAAAAATGCAAAATTTAAAGAATGTTTAACTCAATAAAAAAGAAATAAAATAATTATATAATGTGTTTAATAGTATGCAAAGTAATTTTTACAGCCAAAATAGGTTATAATTAGCATATTTGAAGAAACTGATTAGAAAGACAAAAGTAATTGTAAGCTTTTCCGGGACAACCCCCCCCCCCTCCCCTATATACAAAAAACCTTATGGAGTTAATGAACGTTCTCTTAAGAATGCGATATAACCAATTTTAAGATTCTAATTAATTGCATTTTCATACTGAATAATGATTTTAATTGGCTTCTTAAATTTTTCTTTCAAAATCAGTTAAACTTTTTTTCAAGTAACATAACGAATGTTCCTTCCAACAAAAATTTCAGTACTGCATATCAAATCTTCAAAACTATGGTCTATTTTCCTTAGCATTAAAAATTGCAGCAAGTAAATGCTTTAGACATTACTCCTGATAAATATGTAATAGCAGCAGCTGGCTATCAACATATTCGAATGTATGATTTAGCATCTAATAACCCCAATCCAGTTATCAATTACGATGGTATCACAAAAAACGTCACAGGATTAGGTTTCCAGGTCTAGTATTTTCTACAAATTGAGGACTAAACATTAATCACCCTGGAGCAATACATTTAATTGTTTAGTAGTATAAATTAAAAAATTTACGGTAAATTATATCCAACAGGAAGAGGGGAAGTGGATGTATACAGGAGGAGAAGATTGTTCCGCTAGAATTTGGGACCTAAGGTATAAATGAATAAGTTTTGTATTGCTTTTTACGTAATTTTACAAATATCAATTTGGTGTAAAAATTGAATTTCCACGGCATTAACTATTTTTGTTAAATTTAGAACTAGTAGCTTCCAATGTCAGAGGATATTTCAAGTGTCAGCACCGGTAAATTGCGTTAGCTTACATCCAAATCAAGCAGAATTAATTGTTGGTGACCAAAGTGGACTCATACATTTATGGGATTTGCGATCCGATCACAACGAACAATTGGTAATAACATTGAAATAAAATATCTTCATGTGTTTCGACATTTTTGAGGGGTTGATCACTCTTGAAATCATTAAAACCGTTAAAAATCTTCGTCGAGTTTTTTAAAATCTTTGAAATCTAGTGTACATTCAAGCCCTGAGAAATTCAGATAAAATGTCGAATGTTTTATTGATATTTTAAAACGATCCTAATACAGATTCCTGAAGCAGAAGCTTCGATACAAGATATCGCTATAGATCCAGATGGAACTTACATGGCAGCAGTAAATAATAAAGGTCATTGTTTCGTTTGGGCCTTAACTGGAGGTGTCGAGGAAGAACCAACTCGGCTGAATCCTCGCCACAGAATTGAAGCACACAATCGTTATGCACTTCGTTGTAAATTCAGTCCGGATTCTACGTAAGCTCAAAAACTTTTCAGAAAAAAGGCTAATATTTTTCTTTCTTTGATTTACTTTTTAACTGAATATTATTTTCCAAGTTTTCTGTATTTTCAATTTGTCTCGTACTCATACCAACCATTTCAAATATTGCTAGTCTGCTTCCCGCCAAGTAACTTTGATATTATTGACTTCAACTTAACTACAATATATTTTTAGTCTTCTCGTAACAACATCAGCAGATCAAACAGCGAGAATCTGGAAAACAATGGACTTTTCTGAAGTCCAGGTTCTCCAACACGACGCTAAACGATGGGTGTGGGATGCAGCTTTTAGTGCCGATTCTCAATACGTATTCACTGGTAATAACCAATAAATATTAATTTTCTCACAAAACATGAACATTTCTTATATACCACGTACATGACCATACATTTATAGCTTCATCTGATGGAGTTGCAAGGTTGTGGAATATAGAAAGTGGCATCGTGGAAAGAAAATACGAAGGTCACCAGAAGGCAATCACGGCTCTAGCTTTTCGAGACGAAATTCTCTCTCCGAGTTGAACGCGTGATTTCGCCATCTTTTAATTTATCAAATTTAAGGAAAGTACATTGTTCCACATTTATATCACGTCTTTGAGTTTTATTCTGTTCTATTTATAGCTATTTACATATATAATCATTTGATAACAAAGTTACAAGATCGAAGACAAATCAATGTGCAGTTGTATGAACTTGCGAGAAGTCGTGCGAATTTATCTAACAGTCAAACTTATTTAAGCAAAGCATTTTGTAAATCATGTACAGATAAAATGATACGTGGTAAGTTAAGGTTGTTTAAGTAAAAAGCTACAAGTACCATGGCGAAACTTAAGAGTACACATATGCTTTAATTACAACAACGAATACATGAATTCGAGGTAATAAAACAACTTAAGTCACGTATTTGACATTTCGCATTGTAACGCTTTTATTCATATTCCTCTCGCAGATTTATAGTTTTTTGCTAAACTTCTTTTTTTTGCATAAGTCTCTTAAACTTACTGTAATTACTCGTTAAGTTACCGGTCTTAAAATAGATTTATACGCTTCGTAGTTAAACAACAGTTATGTAGCCAAACAATCATTGTAGCTTTCAGTTATAATAACGGAAATAAAATTTGAAAACCCCTCAGATACGCCAAACAGGAATTCTTCCATGACTCTTCGATAATCACAATCTTAGTTTCTTTAATACACTTGGCTTTCAGGTAGTTTAATCGATGCTGTGCTTTTCAGGTACTACTTCTAGCACTTGATTGTAGACCTAAACACCCGGCAATCTATCTACCTCGCCCATTTCTGTTATCGTTTCATCGTCCATCGTGTAACTTAACATGAATTTCAGCGACACTGGTTCCTAAAAAATGATTTTTAATCATTATTATTCATCTAAATTTATTTTTAAATCTAACTTTGATTTTACACGTAAGAGTCTCTGACGTTATGTAATAACATTTAGGGATCTAGCGCCTTTTTATAAACCCTTTCACAAATTAAAAGTTATCAAATTGGTCTTATTTATCAAAATAAATATTTTGCTTACCAAACTGTTGCTTTACATTCTTTACCATTTCCCAAAATTACAGACTGATACATTCATCATTTTAAAAATAAGTTGGAACATACCCTCTAGTTATTATTAAAATAAAGAATGCATTTCATCTGTATATCTGTAACTTTAGACAACAATAGAGGACATAAAGAGTTTTAACCACTACTATCCATTCAGATTCACATGTTTCTAAATTATATTGATTCCTTTGAATTCTCTTAATTCTTGAGAATTTTTTTAATTCATTGAATTCTTTATTTTGTTCAGTTCTTCTGAATTTTCTTTTAGATATGGAATTCTTTTAATTCGCTGAAATCCTTATGAAATTATTATGAATTTACGTGATCTTTTGAAGTCTTTTGAATTATCTTTCATTCTTTTGAAATATATTCAATCAACGTTCAATTTAAATAAGTTTATCTCTACTTGAATTCTTTATAAAAAAGTAACTTATTCAATTAGTTAATAATTAATTAATTTTCATTTAAAACTAAGTAGGGTGGCCGCTGGACCGGGAATTTTTTGAGACCGGGAAATGACAGCGAATTTTTTTTTACCGGGAATTTTACAAATTTGTAAAAGAAATTTCTATCCACGTTCGATTTTAACAGTTTTTAAATAATTAGTGGAATTGTTATGTTTTTCAATTATGCTATTATTTATCTTACAATCCGTAATTCAAAATGTTTTACTTGACAAATTTTCCATTTTGGATAAAAAACATTTTTATTTAATAAATCAATTTTTTTGAATTTATCTATACTTTAAGTAATAAAAAGTGAACAAACACGGTTTGACAAAGCGATTTTAAACCAATTAAAAATGTTAAAATGTTCAGATTTTAACGTTAAAACTTAAACGGTTTCAATTTGAAAGTCTTAGTTATTAAACAAATGTGAACGTGTGACTGCAAGCTTATAAACTATTTTCAACTTAAAAATAACTTCATAATAATATATTCTTAATAAAAGATTTTATTAAATTTGAAATATTGTTTTAGTCAAAAATATTCAATTTCCAATCCATTCAATTTGAAATCCTTAGTTAAAAAAAAAGATTAATTATTGAACATTTAGCAATAATTGAACTTTTATCTAAGACAAGTAAATTTAAACCAAATATTTAAAAGTAAAGAATCTTTAACTGAATTGTTTGACATAGAAAATCTGGAATCGTTAAAATTTCGAAGAGCCTTTAAACTTTGAACGTTACAATTTTAATTGTTGTATTTGAAAAATGCTTCATTTGTAAGTGAAATTAAAAATTTTTGATGTATAATTTACAAATGAACATTTGTAGAAAAAATTGTAGTAATTTTAAGATATGTTAAGGAGTTTTAAAAAGATAAAAAATTATCATGCAAATTTTAGATGGTTTTCTTAAAATCTTTTGGAATCTTTTTTGAAAATGAAGTTATTTTTAATTTTCCAAGGAATCTTGAGAAAATGTTTTTATTCTTTTAAAGTCTTTCACAATTCTTAAAAATAATCTATTTTTTTTTGTTTAAAATCTGCGAAAATCTACATTTTGTTTTATTTTAAGCTATCATTTCAAGTTTTACATTAAGTTTGAATCTTTTCAAAACTTCTATGTATCTCTTAAAATTACTCGAATTTCGCCTACAAATAATAAATGTTCAATTGTTATTTATAAATCCAAATTGTAAAGAAATTTTCTAAAATTTGCAGGATTTTCTGAAAATTGTAGAAAAAATTCAATTCATTTTGACAGATATTTAGAAGTTCTGAAAAATTTCCAAAATAATTTTAAATTTAAAACCAATTTAAAACAACTTCTAGATTTCTCAAGATGCTATAATTATAATTTTTTGAATTTTTAAATATTTGATGTTTCTAGCTTAAAATTCTTTAAAATTATATAATTTTGAAAATTTCGAAGTTCATTGATTGATTTTTTAATTTAGAGCATTGAAAATGATTACGTGGATTTATATATTTTTATATTGAAAAATGTTAGTAACTTCAATTTTATACGCGTAAATTATTAAGCATTTGAATACAACATTTTTTAAATAAAAACTTTTTGAATTTAAATTCTTTTTAAATTGCATTGACCGTGAAAAATGTTTGCGAACCGGGAAAAGACCAGGAATTTATTTCAGCGATGAAAACGGCCACACTGACTAAGGTCAATTCACTTCAACTCTTCCAAATTCACTTAAATTTTTCTGCATTTATTTGAATTATAATGAATGTCTTTTATTATTAAAATTCTTGTGAATTCAACTGAATTTCTCTGAATTTCCCAACTTAAATTATTTTGAATTTCCTTGATTTCTGCTCAATTTACATCAATTACATATGAATGCAATTACTTTTTTTTTAATTCTTTGGATTTCTTTAATTCGGGTTAATTCTTTTATATTCACTTCAACTTCACTTGAGTTCTTTAGATTTTGAAAAATTGCCTTGAATTCTTCTGAATAATCTTTAATTAAATTTTAATTCAATGTAAATATTTTTAGTTTTTTGGATTATTCTGTGTTCAGTTGAATTTTTTCCAATTCTTTTTATTTTTTTAGTTCACGTGAATTTTTCCGAGTTCGTTTGAATTCCCCTTGAATTTAATTCAGTTTTTTTAATCTATGGAATTCGCTTCATAGCTACTTAAATATAATTTTTAACAAAATTTTTTTTGGATTCTTTTGAATTTCTTTTAATTATTATTTTTCAATTTTTTGGATATTTTTTATTTTCGTGAATTCGTTTCTTCCACTTTAATTCAGTTGACTTTTTAAAATTATTTGGATTTTTTTCAGTTCATTTGTATTCGTCTGATTTTGCTCCAAGGCCACTTGCATTTCATATTTTTAAATACTTTTGAACTCACGAGAATTCTTCTGAAGTCACCTGATTTTCAATTAAACTGAGGTACTTTTCTTTGAATTTCTTTAAAGTAACGTGAATTCTTCTGTGTTATTTTTAATTTCACTAGAACTTCATTTTTTTATTCGCGTGAATTCTTCTGAATTTGCTCAAATTGAATGGTATTTTTTTTAATTATTTGAATTCCTTTGCATGCGCTTCAATTCCACCGAAATTAAATTCTATGTTATGAATTGAATTTTATTCTTTATATTAATTTGAATTTTTGAATTCAGGTAAACGTCAAAATTAATACTTGCTAACCCCTCGCCAATTAGAAAGTCTTTTTCAAACGAGCGCAAGAACTCTAATTCTAATTATACAGTATCAGATTGTCTGCATGCTCTTAAAGAGCAAACCGCTTTCTTTTACTAGTACAATTCCTAAATATTCTTTCCACTAAAGGATATAAAGTTAAATGCGAATACAAATATTTTATTATTAGATGTTACCTTGAGAGGATTCGCAATTAGTACGATTTGTGTGATCGCTGAAGGAGGTAGAAATGGATTATGTGCTGGAAGTTCAGTGCCCGATGGTGGCTGAAGTCTGCATTTGCATCTCTGCAAATGAAGAAAATAAAAGCTTAGAAAAAGGAAAGAAACAAATTGTGACGTGGAAACAGTAACAAGAAAACATAAAAGAAATTTATTTTTCGTTACTGATGACGGAAAATATAATATTTATTTAACGCCTAACTTTGTTTAATAATAATAATTTAATAATAGCAGACTAACAGCTAATAGAAATTCTTCAAAGTCAATTGCATAATTACCTTAGGCACTACAGCCTGGAATAAATAATTACTAAGAGCATTAGAATTCTTACTCATCGTCGTAACAACAATAACAGAAACATCTGGTCTTGGACTGTCTTTTGCAAAATGTAATACCACAGTAATTCCATTTTTCTCATCTATTACCGTCAAAGGTAGAGTAGACCCTGGAAAGAAATTGATTCGGATATCATTTAAATTTTGATACTAATCTGGAAATTTAATTTATTTAATAGAATACCTGGTTTGATATTTTCTAAAGTGACAGAGATATCCGTCAAGGGCTTAACTTCCACTTCATCATTAACAGGTATCAACGGAAGGTCATCTTCCTTCCTCTCAGTACTCGTTTTCTTTTCTTTTTCATTGTTCATCAAATCTGCTTCTGCCTTATCAAAGCGGTCATCCCCATTGAGCAGCATGGGAACGTCATGACTAGGTGTATCGTATTTCGCTTCCGATTCACTCTTTGAATTTAATTTATTTTGTGAAGGCTTCGATATATCTTTGCTAGTGTTGCTCGCATTTATTTGAACTGGATTTTGCAGCATTGAAAGTTTCATTATACTATTCATAGGCACTCGACTAGTCTCTTTGCTGTTACATACAAATAATTTATGAATTCACACAAGTCCAATAATAAATATTTATCAACTTAAATTATTAATAGATATTAAAATTGATTGTAAATTGAGTTGTGCAATATGTCCTTCACCTTGCACTATTAAAAGTCCCCCTTATAGTCGAGGAAGATAAACTTTCCTTGAGTAAAGACTCGCCTAGTTCATTTAAATCGTCGAGAGCTTTTGTTTTGCTATCTACTTTTGTCGACAGAATGACGCTTTCCGCTGATCCCATGTAAAAAGAATTTAGATTATAGAAGCAAAGATTTAAAAGGAGCCTTTACGAGTTGACAAACAACAACTGGAACCAATCGCGCATACCTTTCTCCAAAACTATGCGAGTATCAAATTCAGCAACGTCTCAGATGAACTGAAAATTCTAAGAAACGATCTTTTACTGTAAAATAGTTTTCTTCTATTTTCATGACTTGCAGTGGTTAGATATGAATACATTTTGATTACTTCATGCTTTCTTCAATATGCTGATTTAAATACGTGCATTTATGGATATTAATTTACATTTTTAGAGATTTTCTTATTATCGACAACGATTAGTTAAATGGAGAAAGTTATGCGCGAAATGGTTAGAAAACAAAAATGAATGAAAAAATGAAACAAAAACTTTAACCCACGATTTGAAATGCATTTAACTATTAATCGATTAATGAATTTACTCTCGTGAAACAATCCACCTTATCAACCTGGATATCAAGAACTGACCTGTTTTATTTGAAGCTGCAATACTGAATGGTTGCATGATTGACATATCAGGTAACAATGGAGGCGTATCTGGTACAAGCAAAGACCCCGAGTTTGTTCCCAAAGAATTAAAAATGTCTCCTAAAATTTCCATATCGGTTGGAGGAGAAATGGCCGTTCTATTATTGCACTCAGACTCACTAATTGTTAAATTGTTATTGGAAGAAATGGCTTCATTTGGGGCAGAGAGATCTAGTAAAGAAGGACTATTTGTTGTAATCGCATTCGACGTTTCCGTTCTTGGTCGATTAAGTACAAGAGTTGTTGTGTATTTATCAAAAACTTGGTCCAATTCGTCATTTGCCGTAAGCACTTCTTCTGCAATCAAATTAAAGGCGTATCATTAGCAAGAAACTAGAGGGCATGGAATCCTATGCGCGCCCACCCCCATTTCAGGATTAACATTTTTTTATGGTTATTTAGAGATGTTGGGTGGGAAATTAAAGATGCCGATCATCCAGAGAAGAAAGAGATCTATTTTATATATCTTTTTATACGTTAAATTCTTTACGATACTTCCATATTCCATACTTTCTAAAATATTATATCCAATAAATAAACATTTTGTTTTAAGAAAACATATATTTTGTATCTGCATCAGAGTGGTCTAAGTGTATGCCAGTAAAAATTCAGTTCACGATTTTTTTTCTCGATCTCCCCAATTTGTTCGATTTCTGGAAAAAAACTTGTTTTAAATTAAAGTTAAGTCACCTCTTAAGGAATGTTCAAGGAATAATTCCGACTCAATAACTATGAATTTTAGAACCCTACCCAAAAACCCTCTTGTATTTTGTCCGGAAAATGCCCCAAAAACGCAATAAAAAAAAACAACAGTTTTATGTCAAATCCATGCTAAAGACGATAATCTTTTTTAATTGTTCCACCATAAATGATTTTTATTCTATAAGTGGAAAGTTTATTGTTTAATATATTTGGTAATCATTTAAACAATTTTAATTTGTTTAAACTATTTTTTCCCCTGTCGATCCTGAAAATGTATTGTTTTCTAAGATTAATGACACAACTAACGAATTTTAAGTCATATTTTTTTTAACGATATTTGACAATTATTTAAACAATTTCCGTTTTTTTACCAATGTTTTGCTTGATGGATTTAATAACTTAGTTAATGAATGCTCGTAGTTATATTTTTTGAAAGACAGAAAATAGTGATTAATAAGCGGCATACTGTAACAGATTCGAAAAATATAAATGTATAAACAAATGAAACTTGTTCAATAATTGCCAAATATCGTTAAGCAAACATATATTACTCTTAGAATTTCTTAATCGCGTCATTAATTCCATAAGATATACGAGGTGTGTTAAAAAAAATAAGGTGACTTTATGGTTTTCTCAAAAAATATTCATTTATTCCTCAATATTTATGTTGTCTTCTGATAATCATTTTGTAGTATAGCCTTGAGTTCTTTTAGCGATGCAGTTTTTATCTCCTCAATCGTTGAAAATCGATGTCCTTTCATGGGTCTCTTCAATTATGGGAAAAGAAAAAAGTCACTGGGGGCCAAATCCGGTGAATATGGAGGCTGAAGCATGACTGTGATGCTGTTTTTGGTAAGAAAATCTTTCACAAGCAACGATGAATGAGCAGGTGCATTATCGTGCTGCAAAAGCCACGAATTGTTTTTCAAAAGTTCCGGACGTTCTTTTTGTATCTCATCTCGCAAACGGCGCATAACTTGAAGGTAGTACTCCTTATTGACCGTAGGACCTTGTGGTAAGAATTCCTGATGCACAACGCCACGGTAATCAAAGAAGACAGTGAGCAAACCCTTCACATTTGACCGAACTTGACGTGCTTTTTTCGGTCTTGGAGACTCAGGATGCTTCCACTGAGACGATTGGGCTTTAGTTTCGACGTCATAACCATATACCCACGATTCATCCCCAGTTATAACCCTTTTGAGAAAATCAGGAGCATTATTGTCTTCATTTAACATTTCCTGAGCAATAGTCATGCGATGGATCTTTTGATAAAAATTGAGCAGTTTTGGAACAAATTTCGCTAACACACGTCTCATGCCCAAAACGTCCGAAAAGATAGCATGGCATGAGCCAACCGATATGCCAACATCTTCAGCAACTTCTCTGATGGTAATCCGGCGATTTTTCAACACCATTTCTTCCACTGCTTGAACGTTTCCATCTGTTGTTGACGTGCTGGGACGTCCAGGGCGAGGTTTGTCTTCGACATCCTCTCGGCCTTCTTGGAACAGCTTGTACCATTTATACACATTTTTCTTACTCAGAGTAGACTCACCGTATGCAACTGTCAACATTTCAAGAGTTTTAGAGCACTGGATTCCATTTTTTACACAAAATTTAATGCAAACTCTTTGCTCCATTTTTTTAGGAAGAAGAAAATCGCCGAGCACACCAAACCCTTCTAACCTTTTACGCCTCTGCCAGAAAAGCAATACGAGCTATATAGTCAAAACTGTGAACATATGATCGTGACGAGTGTACGAACACAACAAAACAAAACATTTAAAACTTGAATGTACGAAGCTCGCGAAAATTGAAAAGTCACCTTACGTTTTGAACACACCTCGTAAACTTTTCACGATTTGGATGGAAAAATATACAAATAGAAACAGTTTACACAATTACAAAATATATTAAACAAAAAATATCTCTTGAAAATCATCAACTGTATTTTTTATCCCAAAAATAATAACTTTTTACGATTTCCTAAAAAAATGGTGTGAACAATTAAAAATTAGTTAAAAATGCTTAGACGCTTGTTACTTATAGAATAATAATTTATAGCGTAGAACAAATACTCCAAAAATACCGCCTTTAACATGAATATTACATAAAACTGCTATTTTTCGTTTTTTGGGGCATTTTCTGGGCAAAATCCAAGGGGATTGGAGCGGAGGGTCAAAATAAAATGTTATTGCTTGAAATTATTTCTTGAATATTGATTAAGGAATTACAAAAGTTAAATTTACAAAGAGCCAATGACAAGTACTTCTTTTTTTTATTTGTTGATAACAGGAAGATCTCTTTTCCCGGAAAACGAACAAATTGGATTGATGAATTAGTTTTATAATAATTGCATTAAATTTGTTCAATTAAAATAATTTCTATTCATTAAATTTCTTTCCAAGGTTTGCCACACTTTCAGAATAGACTTTTGATAAGAAACTGGACTTTTTAAATTTTGGTTATACATATTGCAATTGTTTAAATAATTTCTATTTGTATATTTTTTCATCCAAATCATGAAAAGTAAATGTTTTCTGAAATTAATGGCACGATTAACAAATTCTAAGAGTAATATATATTTGCTTAACGATATTTGGCAATTATTGAACAATTTTCATTTGCTTAAATAAATTTCTCTCTTGTAAATCTTGAAAAGTTACTTCTTCGTAGAATTAAGAACACAATGTATGGTAAAAGTGATATTTTTTGTAAGAGAAAAAATTAAAGTTACTGGCTACACTCACGAAAATGATAAATTAAATTAACTTATTAGGGTTAAGGACAATATACGTAAAAAAAATCCTATTTTGCAAACTTATTTGTAATACTAAAGAGATTCAAGTATTTCTATTCATATAGAAAATTGAAAACACATAACTCTTATCGAAGAGTCATTGATACTATCAGGTAAAATTTTATTAGGAGGTGAGCTTAGAAAATTTAATTAATAATTCTTTTATAATTGATTAATGAATTCGCAATAAATATTAGAAATTATTACAATGATCTATTATTCAAGCAACCTACCTATTCAATAATGAATAGGAAGCAGAACGAATACACATTTCGTACGAATAAATTATATTGTTAAGCAAATTTAAGAATATTTTTGTTCAGATATAGATAACGTGCTTGATAAAACATTAATTGAATGAACTTATATATTATGTGTCAAAAATCAAAAGGGCGTAACCCACATTTCTTAAATTGTACATCGCGTCAAAAAAACGTTCTCATTTTGTCAATGGGATCAATGGGAATGTTTTTTTTTTAAATAAAAAAATTATGCATGCCTTAAATATCGCATAATTTCATTGAGTCAAGATTTTACTTACTAAGCATTTCTTCGTTATCTTGTATTTCGCTTGCCAGTCTTAAAATAATAGGCTTAAGGCGACCACATGCGTCATGCAGTTCTTTCATTAATTCCAGATCATCCGTATTTACTTGACCAGGTGTGTAAGAATCCAACATATCGGATAATAGTCTGGAATTACTATGAACAGATTCCAATTCCATTATTCTTCGAGATTTTTCCTCGACTCTCTTTTCGTCCTGCAATATTTATCACACATTATAAAAAAGTATTTGGACTATTATGAAAAAATCGTTGTATTATTCAACTATAATCACGAATTGAATTGGGATCAAAGTTTAATTTCAAGAATTTCAAGTTAATTAAAATTATCGCGGACCTCTTTCACCATCGTCTTGATTAATTTATTCGCTGCGTGCAAATCATCCGGATTTTTACTTTGAAGTAATTTCTGAAGAAGCTTGGATTTTTCCTCGTCTTCGAAGATTTCATTTTTTGGCTTTACAGCTTTAGTCCCATCGTCTGTGGCATTCGTGGGTAGCACTAAATCCTCCTATTTTCAAATAATGTTTTTTATCAAGGGCTTTAAGATATTGTACAGAATTTTGTTTAAAAAAATGAAAGAAAGTATATAAAAATTGTGCGAACGAACTTGTACAACCCCTTGTTTTTTTAACATCTCGAAAGCTTCTTTTATTTTCATTTCACGAGGATAATCCACGGTCCACGAGTGTAATAAGTCGAGTACTTTTTGACGAACGGCAACTGGAGTTGAATTTCCAAGGTACTTGGGAGAAACTAATTTAATCATTTCATTTAGAAAGCGAAATTTGCCAACCTCGGAGTGAAACGAGGTTCCACACCTCCTCATGCACGTGTCCAAAAGCTATTCATACATTAATAAAGAAACCAGGTCAATTTAAGGAGATTCTTGGTATTGAAATTGTTTTCATATTAAATAATTTTGTTTAAATCAGAAAGATCCACAAGTTTTGTTTTTGACAAAGCTTTTCTTTTTTGCTTATTTGTGATATTAGATTAAGGCTGACAGTACGGTACTGTCAAACAAAATTTTTCTGAAAATAGGTTCATTGCGTAAAAAAAATATTTTAAAAAATACAGGTTGTGCTAAAGGGATTTGTCCGAATTCTAATTATTCAATGTCATCATTTGTATTCTATTTTAGCGTCCCCATGCCTCCGGAGAGTTTTTATTTTTCTAAAAAATTGAGAATTCGATTTTTAATCGCCACCAGAAGCCTATTTTTAAAACCTGTGAAATTGTAATCTAAATGTTCTTGGACGATTATTCCGAATTTGCTACATTTTTCAGATCAACATTTTTAACCCGGATTTACCATAGAAATTAAATATCTCGGGTTTATAAGTTTAATTTTTACTCAAACTGAAGATTAGACTTTTTATCTGAAACTTTCACTTCCACATCTATTTCCTTGAAACCAGTTAACGTTTAGTAATCAAACTTTGTTGTCCTGAATTCAGCAACAGTTTAGCTGCGAAGTAGGCTTTTCTTTTATTTTTAAATGGTGATTTCGATTTTATAGAATTTTTTCTTAATTCCCTGAAAAATGTCGACTTTGCTGGTTATCTAGTTCTCTACTGCCACTTTTAAAATCTAATTCTGAATATTTATGATTTCAATTCTTTTGAAATATTTACAAGGTAAATTAAATTTGTATACCAGATAAAGATCGTTATCAAACAATACGAATTCATCAATTGAAATATTATTGAATTGAACAATTTTAAAGAGAAGGTCCTAAAAATTGAACGATTTTTGAATTAGCATTTATGTTTCAAAGTTCTATAATTCTGGATTGGAATTGTGGCAATTTAGAGAATTTTCAATCAAATAAATTCATGCATTCACGGATTAAATGCATTTCAAAAAAACTCCCGGTCAAAAAACAAATGGTCATTTTTATTTTTCGCGCGCAGTACAAAATCCTTGTGATCCTGGTGATGATTGGAAATCATATACATACTTTCATACAGTCAATCTTGTTTCGCACTCTAATAAAAAATTGTTTACTATATATAAGAAAAATTTTGATATAAACATAACTTGTGTCTGTAAATCCCTTCTTTCAAGTTTAAGAAAATAACATTAATGTATTAAATAAATTGATAAACGTACTGTAAGTGCTTGTAAAGCTTCCCACTCAGTTGTTGATTGAATATGAGTAGCTAAAAGTTTACTAGCAATATGTACACCTTCTGTCTCCTTTGTAAGCATTACACAAAAAGCCTCAATAGCTGCAATGTCAGGTTTCTGATTTTGAGGGTTCGTTGCCCTTTCTGTAACATTACTTATTAAGTCAGGCATTCAAAAATTCATAAAAATTAGTGTTCCATCAGAAATTAACGAGACTGTTTATTGATGAAAAACAGCGGCAGGGAAATGTAGGCATAGGATTCTGCCAACGATGTATGAAGATTGAGCCGAAATTTTCGTAAACACAATACTTTGTTCGATTTTATCGGATAAGGTTTTTAATTTAAGTGTATACTATCTAAATTAACTTACGTATCAAGGCTTCAAGACTTGTAGTTACCACATCCATTTTTATTTCTTATTTTAGCATTTTTCTCGCTGAAACGTAAAACTCATCTGCTTTCGACTGACAGTGACAGCTCACAGGTCGCAGGTTCACAGCTGCGCTAAAATTGTCGGTAATGCAGGTGTACGACAATATTGGACATTTTTTAAATCAGTTACCCGGTGAGTTGTAGGTAAATGATCAGGTAATAATACCCGCCTAATTTTTAAATTGAGTATTTAAACTTAATCATTATTATTTGTGTGCATCTAGGAATAAAATCGTAAAAATTTTAAAAATACGATTGTATCTAAAATTTTCAATCGATTTCAAAATTTTCTTAAGTAATCCTCGAGGTCGATTAAAAATTTTTTTTATATATTTTATTTGAACATAAAGTTTACAAAATTGTAAAATTCAATATATAGTTTCTTATAATAATACGTAATTAATTCAAAAATTTTGATATTAGTGTGTACTCGATAAATAAACATTCGCGAAACATAACTTGATACTTTATGAGAAATAAATAATTTAGCACCAAAACTTGTATTTTTATAAACAATGGTAATCGATTTTGAAACAATATTAAATAGTTATTTAGTGGTCTTCTTTTTCAATTCAATTTACAGTAATACACGGACATTAAAAAATAAACTTTGGTAGGCTTGCTAGTGATACTTTAGTGAACTATATTGCTATTTTATAACAAAATGTGGTTGTTATAAACAAATTTTATAACTACCTGTGAATTCGATCTCGAGTGTTTCCATTTTGTTTGCATTTACAATTTCGTAGTGCTCCCTGGATGAGCACTTTGCTTCCGCATAGAGGCAGGCAAAAATAACAAAATACAAATAGGTCAATAAAAACGTTTTAAGTCAAGGATTTTTTTATTTTCTTGTATGAGCTTTGAAGTATGATAATGAAAAAAGTTTTTCTGTTTAAATCAGATTTTTAAAGTTACCAACTTATTTCTTGCATAAATTACAAAAAAAAACATTTTCTAAATATTATAAAAGACCATAAACTTACTTACTCTCCAATAAAATGTATTAACATTTTAGCTCAATCAATTCGTCTCGAATCTACGATTAATTTCGATTCTTGCATCAAATTTCATTGATGTAAATGCTAAAAAAAAGCAATAAATATTTTTAGAAATCGTTTGGTCAGTGTCAATTTATTAGTAGTAAAAATAGGCCCTATGCAAATTTCATCAATTCATCTGCAATCGCCTTCAAGTATCGCGTTTGCAAAAAGTGTGACATCCACACACATACATATACATATAAAAAATTGCTTAGAACATTGTATTACACATTTATAAATTGAGAAACGTTAAATTAAATAAATTAAAAAATAATCGAAATTGTTACTTTACAGAAAAACGTCAATCCTCAAAAGTACACCGATTCGGTTCTGATTTGAGTTGCAACAAAAATGAGACACCGGAGAATAAAAATGCAACTATGTTCGTCTTACAGTTTCACTCTTGAAGTATTCTCATTTTGAGAAAAAAATATCTCATTTCGAGACCATAACAAATGAGCTGCATCAAAAATGAGTCTACTGTTTTTCTGTGCATTACAAAGCTTCCTCTAACAGGAGACTTTCCAGCCCGACCTTACCGATTTCGATAATTTTTGGATATATTGTAGTACTTGAGAAAATAAGAGACACATATTTTGTTTTATGTACCGACATCTACTTTTAAGGGATGAAAACCAACTATATAGATTATCATTAAAATTAATTTGTTTATATATCTCGGTGTCAAATTCATATTTTCTAATAAAAACAAGCAGAAAATATTTTTCATCAGAAGCCTAAGATATAAAGTATATTTATGACCTAAGAGATTGCAACCCTTATTTTATATATTAAAAACTATATTTTTTATGAATGTTTTTATCTTGAAAATCAGGGTATGCAATCCAACAAATTGAGAAAAGCATTTCCGTTTAAATATCGAATTTTTGAGTTGGCCTGTTTCAGGATTTTAAAAATAACCACCCCCAAGTACTGTAAACTACTCCTTAAACTCTTAAAGCGATGGACCACCTGTAAATGATGACAAATATTTTTTTTCTTTCAAGATTTATTCCACATGTAAACAAATTGTGTTGTATAACAAATGCAAATTTTTGCAGAAGTAGTATTGAAGGGGTAAAAAAGTCACCCTCAAAAATGGATTATCCAATAGAACTCGAGATCTAATTAATATTTTTAAAGAAGCAAAATAAAAAATATTTGTTAGAAGAAGCCACATATATAAGATATGTGGCCAAACAGTGGGTAACCTCTATTTTATATTGATGAAAAAACTGTTTTTTTTTCATCAATATTTTTATCATAAAACTCAGGGTATGAACTATTTACCCCCAGAAGTGGATTGTTTTTACCTAAATCGAGTTTTAATTAAGGGATCATTCTAGTAACTACTCCCGTAAAAAACGCTATCTTGCACTCTTGGAATAGATTAACAACTGGCAGTCTTGCGCGCGCCACGGCGCGCGCCTATTTATCTTTTTATGGAAACGAATAAACCAAAAGACTATCTTTTCTATGTTATATATATTTAATTAATGTTACAAAATATTAGTATAAAATAATAGAAGGCACCAAGGGACGAGTTCTGTACCTGAAACTGTAATTAATCTTTTATAATAGGATTTTAACCAATTTTATATTTCTTGGTAGAAAATTAAATTGAACTATTTTATTTCAAATGAGCTTTTTTTTATTGAAAATTAATTTACACCTAATATTGATGAATAGAATTTACTACAATTTTGTAATTCACTTTGATGATAATCATATTCTTTAAATAATTTTGTTGTAAAATTTCTGTACGCGCATTATAATAATCAATTTTCTTATAGGTAGATTATTCAAATTGCATTGATATTAATGGAATTATTTATTAAAAATGACACTTTAAACCGAAAATACTTGAAAACTTATCATGTGGATTGAAGGTGTTCTGAAAAATGTGGTTTATGAAGGTAGGTGGAGGGAAAAGGTGTTATACCTGTTTTATAAAAAAATAGTCTTTCGACTTAAAATTTCAAGGATTGGGATACTTTTTTTGATTTCCTAACTGACAATTCTTTATTTGTTGAAAATTCGTTTTTCTAGATGAAAAATTAATAGTTTTAGTGAAAAACTCATCTCTTTGTTTAAAACATGTACTATTTTTTTTAAATCCTTTTTTTTGGAAATAAATTAATGTTTTGTGCGAAAAAGTAACTTTTCTACTTTTGGTTTAAAATCGAATCTCTTATGGAAAATTAATCTTTATGATTGAAAATTCGTATCCTTATTTTTACACTGCATCTCTTGGCAGCATCTGCATTCGTTGAAATATCAAATATTACATTTCCTATCGAAAATCAATATTTGCTGGTTAAAAATTCAACTACTTTGTTGAAAATTTACATAGTTGTTCGAAAATTCAACTCTGGTTAAAAATTTTAACTTTTAAATAAGTAGATAAATTTTCAACCAAAAACTAAAAATATGATTATTTTAAAACAATAACAGCTGAATTGAACCAAAAACTGCATTACAAGAAAATGTTTAAGTTTTTAACCAGAGAGAAATTTTTAACTAAAATAATGAATCCTCAACCAACAAAATTAATTTTTAAAGGTCGTTTAACCTTAAAACAATTAGAGAAATGTTCAACAAAAAAGATTAATTTTCAACCAAAGAAAGAAAGAATTTTGAACAAAAGAATTAAATTTTCAACTAAAATGATGAATCTTTAGCACAAAAAATGTCCATTTTCACTCAATTAGTTTAACATTTAACCAAGTAGTCGAATGAAAACAATTTTCAATCAAGACAAAAAAAAATTGAACTAAATTGTTGAATATTTTCAATAAAAATTTCTAAAAACTGTTCCCTTATAGTTTAAAAATCAAGTAATTGGTTCAAAATTCGTCTTTTTGTAAAACATTAATCTTATTGGTTAAAAATTAATCTTTTGAACATAGAATTTATTTTAAAACAAAAAAAAGTTCTCTTAAAATTTAATCTAAAAACGACATAATTCCTTTCCTGATCGATGCAGTGACTCGAAGTGCAGAACCTACCTAATGTTAAATCGATTCGATCTCCTTTGAAATAATTTTCATAACACTGTTTTTTTTGTTGTTGAAAATTAATTTTTTAACAGAAAATTGAACTATGACATTTTTAGTAGAAAATAAAATTTTTAAATTAAAGTGTGATCTTTTTTCGTTAAAAATCTAACTGAATGTTTAAAAATTTCTGGATTTTGTTAGAAATTCGTCTTCTTTAGTAGAAAAATAATCTTGTTTGAAAATTCATCTCGCTGATTGAGGATTCAACCATTTTTCGGACAATTCTTATTTTTTCAAAATTAATTTATTGAAGTGAAAATTTAACTTTCCGTTTTTGGTTAAAAATTTATTGATATTTTTCATTACGATCTGTTTTGGTAGAGAACTCAGATATTTTCTTTTAATTAAATTTATTTAAATTGAAAATAATATTTTTAACTAAAAACTGAACCATCCCATTTTTTCGTTGAATAATAAGTTCATAATTGAAGCTTTATCTGTTTCTGTTTAAAACGAAAATTTTTGAATGAAAATTCAACTATTTTCTTCAA
>NC_046664.1:96141952-96144370 GCF_010883055.1 Belonocnema kinseyi
TCCCGCAAGTGTTTTAGCATATTGTTGACACGCAGGGATGATTTTTAGGCCATTAGCAAGTGAAAGCTTGGCACCTCCAAGAGCGCCGATGATAAGGACGATTAGTTTAACAGAATATTCCGGGTCTCGATACCTCTGTTTCTTTTCATTCTCCTTGATTATGATGTTTTTGTCAGCTGGTGTCGAAAATTCGATAACGAACATGGTTCGCTTCTCGAAGTCTAGAAGAACTATGCCAGGCCTCGAGTGAGCAACAGAAACAATTGTCGAGAATATAAAGTTCCAGTATGTGCGGCACTTCCCATTCTCAACAATTGACTCAATTTCCCTAGGATCATTTAGAGGAGCGATATTAAGGTTAATGCCGTAAGAGTGACAGAGATGGTAATAAAGCACTCTTAGTGCCGCATTGTGCCTTTGAATGTAGGTCGTTCCCGCGTGAGTTGGACAACTAGATAGTATGTGAGCTAAATGCTCGGGGTGTGCATGGCACGCCCTGCAGCTATCATCGGGAATGTCTTGGCTCAATATGTGGCGACGGTATGTTTAGGTGTCTTGGTGTCACCGTCTTGGCATGCAAAGATGAAACCCTCCGTACCAGACTTCAATCCGGGCGATTTAAGGAAAGAAAACGTTAGCTCACAAGGCATTGACTGATCCTTCACATTTCTGTGGAAGATACTGTGCATCCTCTTATCGAGGAGCTGTTCACGAAAGTTTTTCTCTTGTGCTTTCTTAATCCGGGCTTTCAGTCGTGAGTACTCGAGATAGATAAGATTTGATGCATTTTTCTCGCCCCTAATACTGAAGTCAAGTCCGAGTGTTTCAGCAGCCTCCTCCGCTGCTTTGTACAGAAAAGTTCCTTTGCCCACTTCTTCGTGATTCCTGACAATTTTAAGAAGAGGGTCTCTTTCATTTGCAACTCTATGTGCTGTACCCAGTATAATCCTGTCGTGAAGACATTCAAGTCTCAATTTTCCGCGACCTCCTTGACGGCGTGAGATGCACAGTGGCGGAACGGAAGACTTAAGATGCATGCTTTTTTTCATGTGCATAACCTTTCTTGTCCCGATATCAAGGGATCTGAGCTCGTTCTTCGTCCATGGAACAACTCCAAATGAATAGAGTAGTACCAGGACGGCAAGCATGTTCGTTGCAGATACTTTGTTCCTAGCCGACAGTTCGGAAGACCAAATCTGTCGGATGAGACGTTTGTATCTGCTTCGGAGAGTATCTTTTATAGATGTCACATCCTAAATGCGGCTCTGTGGCACGCCCAGGTATGTATAAGTCTCTCCAGCGCAAAGGTGTCGTATGGCGCTTCTATCAACGAGCTCAGGATCTTCAGGGATGCCATTAAGTTTTCCTCGCTTCAAATAAACCTTAGCGCCTTTGTCTAACCCAAGTTCCATTCTAATTTCCTTAGTATATCGTTCGACAATCCCTAGAGCTAGATGTAGTTGCTCTTTGTTTTTAGCATAGATCTTAAGATCGTCCATGTAAAATACATAAGCGATCTTGTACTTTCGACCTGCAGGTTTGCCGCACAAGTACCCGTTGGAATAGCGAAGTGCTAGAGATAGTGGCAATAATGTAATGCAAAAGAGGAGTGGGCTCATGGTGTCGCCCTGAAAGACACCTCTTTGAAAGGTGACCTATATATATATATATTCCTCTAGAATCAAACCGAAGGGCCTATGACAAAGCCACCGAATGCGTCCTCGGGTTGCGGATAGAGGGTCCCTGTACCAAGGGTTTCTGCTGAATATGGTTACAAAAATAAATAGGCAGTCGCGGACAATTGTCCAGGGGTGGTCCCGAAGGAATTAACCCCCAAGCGGAGGTGTGAAAACCGTGCTGAAAGCTGAATGGCACCTGGGTGAGGTGTCTAGAATGATGACTCTGGGATACCAGGCGACCTCTCAGAGTAAGCAGCCTTATCAGTGCATGCGGGGCTCTACAAGGATGGACGAACACCTTTCCCTAGCTTCTCGTGGGAACAACAATGACAACACCAAACATAGTTGTAGTAAGTGCGGTTCAAAATAACAGAACGCGCAGGGCTCCCGACAATGGGTCGGCCAACAATGCCGACCAATCTAGAGCTGGGGGAGCCAATGAAAATGGATTCAATGCGATGGATCGGGGGTCTCGTGACCTTTGGGTGGACGGAGCGACTGAATCACGACTTGCTAGACTGCTACGATGCGAGTGTGACCCGTGAACGGGGTTACATGGCACGGCTGCATGCTCTGTGGCGCGAGAAACACCCGGAGCTACCGCACTTTTCGCAGCAACGTCTACGAAACCATGCTCAACTACTCCGTAAAAGGGGCTATGTAAGCGGAACGCCTACTCTACCACAGCTAGAACAAGCCGGCAACAAAGAAAGAGAGGCGACATTAAGACCAACCGCGG
>NC_046664.1:96144470-96147810 GCF_010883055.1 Belonocnema kinseyi
AGAGGGAGCTCTTCTTAATATTTTGACACCAAAATCATGTCGATACACCTTACCGACTGCGAGTAAAGCCACCCACGCTTTAACTTGACAGACTGTAATCTAATGAATTATAAATCTTTTATTCATTTGAAGAAATAGGGTCTCAAAACGTGGACATTGACAAAAACTGGAGGGGAGGGGGTCAAATTTTACACAAATCTTATACCTTTTCGGACGCGAATGTGATAAATTTATTTGATAGGACGAAAAACTTAATATGCATTTCAGGTTTCACATTCGGGAATAAGCCTTTATAACCGTTCTATAAAGTATACATTTTTTAAACTCAAATATAGAGCTTATAATGTGCACGAATTATTAAATCAAAGACAAATTTTTATTTAGGAATGAATGCTGCATCGTTTCTTTTCACTTCAAACAAAAATATAAAAGTTATACAACATACATTTTTTTTTTATTATTTAGATACTGGCTCACATTTTTGTAACGGGGCTTGGCTTTTTAATCAGCAAAAGCCGATATAGGCAGAATATTCAAGTCGACTGACACTGAACCCGCATTTATCGATACATGGGCTTAAAAGTTCCATATAAAACGTAGGAAAGTTCTTAAAATTTAATACTCAACGTATTAAGTAAGTTTTGACAAGGCTTTAAAAAATGTACAGCTATTTGAATTAATGAAATACTTATTTTCATAGAGCAGAAATCAATTTAGAATAGTACTTAATTTAAAATTCTGCATAAAAATATAGGTTTTCGAAAGAACCTTAATATATTGATTATTGGTAAAATTATAATTAGTTCAAAGTTCACTAAACATTAAACACACATACAGAGTTTCAATTAAAGCAATTTGGCTCAATTATTGCAATGTAAACGTGAGCCCCATAAAGGATCTGATACCCGCAGCCCTACATAGAAAAGGTCGATTATATATACCAAACAATTTACTAGTCTCGAAGTCATGGCACTATTGCCACTTTTGGACACTTTTAGACTTTTTAAAGAAAAAACTGTTAACATTAAACCAATACTCATTAAAAATTGAATAATGTATTATTTAAGTGATATAAATTACACGCAATGATAAATTAATAGCATTTTGAATATCTTGTCAATCCTTTCAGATTATAAAATAATTTTTAAATTGCAACATTTTGAATTCGAAAACATTCGAAATGAATAATTTGAAATTTAATTATTAAAAAATAAAGAAATTGATATTTTATTCGTACAGTTACAAATTTAAAGCTTTTTAACAGTTCCGTAATTCTAAGCTTGAAATGTTTAAAATTAAAAATTTCAACTTTTATCATTGAAATTTTTGTATTGAAACGCCAAAAATGTTTTTTCTTTAAATTTAAAAGTTTAAAAAATGTAACATAGTTTTAAATTTAAAATGTGCAATGTTTAATAATATCAAATAAAAGCTTTTGAATTATTAGTGTTTAAAAATGAGCAATTTTTAATTCTGTGAACGAAAGTACGTGAATAATTTTATATTTTAAAATTACTTTATTTCAAATAGATATAATCTTAACAGTTACAATTTTAAATTGAAAACTTTCCTTAAACGAAAATGTAATTTAAAATTCTAATGTTAAAAATTGCAGAATAGTTTTATTTTTTAAACTTTCAAATTGTTCAATTTCACATTAAAAAACTTGATAGACAATAATTTGTAGTAAAAATGACAACATTCACAATTTTTACGATTTGTATGATTTAGAGTGGCCGTGACTGCTCACCTAGGAATCTGGGAAATTATCGGGAATTGCTTGAGGCCGGGAAAAATCGGGATGTGAGAGTAAATTTATTTTATGACCTTGAATTTAGAATATTTTAAGTCAATAAACCGTTCCGGTCACTGCAAATGTCATCAATAATTTGATATCAAATGAAATTATGCAATTTTAATTGAGTTCGATTTAACATTCTTTTGAGTTTTAAAAGTTCAATCTGTAACATTCTCAAGTATGAAATCACTCATTTTAAAATTCGTACTTTTAAAGTTTGTTACATTTAAAAATTTTCACATATAATTGTTGGTCAATAATTTTCAAATTAAAAAATTTTTAATATAATTTTAAAGATTCGAGATAGTAGAAACTACAAGTGTTTGGAATTTAACAATTTTGATAGTATAAAGTTTCAAGTTGATTAGCAAAGGTGAATAATCCAAATTATATACGCCGCTTACGACAAAAGGTGATAAAATAATGGAATTATTGTGAGTTATTAGTCAATCATAAAATTCTAATTTTTATGAAATGTTACATATCATAATAATATTATTAATATCAATAGCTGTCTTATGTTTTTGCTATCTCATAAGGGGAGCTTTGTAATGGTAACAATTTCGAAGAATTTTTATTCATTCAATACTATTCAATACAATGTTCTAATTAATTATCCGGATGTACGTGCGTCAGGATATGTGTGTTGTGTGTGAATGTCACTTTTTTTTAACACGATAACTTGAAGAATGTTAGAGAAAAATTGATGAGATTTAGAGAGCTTATTTTCAACACGAATATCTCAAAACTGACCAAAGGATTGCTAAAAATATTCATTAATTTTTTTTAAGCACTTTATATTATTTTAAAAACCGGTTTTTTATAGTAAAATATTCTCATTCACATATAATTTTCAGTTGATGCAAGAATAGAAAAGGTTTGTTGATTCGAGACGCAACAATTTATCTATATTATATTAATACATTTTATTGAAGAGGTTATGGTCATTTATAACATTGGAAAAATCAGTGTTTCATACCTAAACTTTTTTCATTAGGATAAATCAACGTTGACGCAAGAATTAACATATAATTCAAAATTCAAGTAAGAATAGAAAAACCTTTTTATTTTCACCTGCTCTATGCGGAAGCAAATATATATTCATTTACTGAGTAATCTCAATGTGGAAACTACAATCCTTTCTTCAGGCATTCTTCCCTGTATCGCGCTGTTGTACTAAAAATGGTATTTTTGGGTTCATATTATTTTTGATGGATAAAACAACATATACTGAAAGTCTTCTTTTCGATTTTTTACGCATCTCAGGTCATTTGGCAAAATAGAAATTTTCGATTTTTCCATATCAATTTCGATAAATAAGTTAAAAACGAGGAGTTCTGTCCAAAAATGGTACAACGAACGAATGTTGTACGAACTATTAAACGCCGAAATTCCTCCAAAAACTTTTCCCCACATTTTGCGTCGTTTATTTGCTCCAAATTTAAATTTTCTATTGTCTGCATAGTACTTTCAAAAAAATAAAAGGGAGCGTTCACTTATGATGCGACGCACCGAGGGGCAGGGGGGGGGTTCTTGTCAAGC
>NC_046664.1:96147910-96149756 GCF_010883055.1 Belonocnema kinseyi
AAAATTGAAATTGTTTTTCTGAATAAAAACCATATTAAAAAAAATTCTATTTCAAGAAAAATTTTTTTTATACTCTTTGAAATCATGTAGAAGAAAAAGTGGGCCGCAAATACTTTCTTGGTCAAATTTAGATTTTTACGCTCATTCTGAATAAAATAAAAGGTGTAAGATGAAATATATAACATAATTTATATATTTATGCACAGACCTGGCTGGAATATAGTCCTAGTGGACCTACATGAATCCATCAAACCATAGGTTCATTTATAAATCGGTTGTCAATATACAGAAGCCTGAAGTTTTTACTTTTTCACGCCTTTCTTCACCTTCACGTTAGTGCAACTTCTTTTAGGATGATCCGATTGGACTTTTATTATGGTGTTTTATAAAGCTCTTTTCATGTAATTTTAGACTGTTATAACGATATATTGAAAAAAAAATTACATCTTTTTGAAAATCAAAATTGAAAATGATTTTTGGAAAAAAACCATATTTAAAAAAAATTCTATTTCAAGAAAATTCTTTTTTTATACTCATTGAAATAATGTAGAATAAAAAGTGGGTCGCAAATATTTTCTTGGTCAAATTTAGATTTTTATGCTCGAGGGTACCACGTTGTACTTCCGCAGAGCTCGGGCACGAATACTGTCAGGTCTAATGTGCCCTAAAAATATATTTAACTTTCTTGAGATGATTATCTGTGCAGAAATATATAAATTACGTTATATATTTCATCTCACACCTTTTATTTTATTCAAAATGCGCGTAAAAATCTAAATTTGACCAAGAAAACATTTGCGGCCCGCTTTTTTTTCGACATGATTTTAAAGAGTATAAAAAAAGTTATTGTTTTAATTGAAACATGTTTTTTTTTAATCCTATGGTTTTGTGGATTAATGTAGGTCCACCAGGACTATATTCCAGCGAAGTTTCTACCCGATCCGAAATTAGTAATTTCTACCCGAAATTAGTATTTTGCCCCTGTATTAAAATAGGTTGTGTATACAAAGACGGTATCGGTAAATGCATATTTTAAGGATAGAGCCTTGACTGCGGGAAGAAGATATTAAGAAATTAATTCTTTTCAAATGTGCTTAATGCTACTGTTGGCTCCTCAATATCGGCGGCCATCTTGCTAGTCTGTTACCCATACTAAAAATTCTTGGCAAAATGTTATTTCTGTGACCAGCCACAGAGGTGCCTTCCAGTTCGACCATACGATGATAGAAAAAGGTTAGTGTTTTTATCAAAATTATTTCTGTGATCAGTCACAGGGGTGCCTTTCAGCCTCCACGATTCTTTGGAAAGGGTTAAGTGTTTTGATCTAAATTATTCCTGTGATTAGTCACAGGGGTGCCTTCCCGCCCCTATACGAAACGTTTGGAAAGGGGTCGGGGTTCAACCAATATTATTTCTGTGAACAGTCACAGGGGTGCCTTCCAGCCACCCACGAGACGTTGGAAAGGGGTAGAGGTTTGACTAACATTATTTCTGTAACCAGTCACAGGGGAGCCTTCCAGCTCCCCTGCCTACGAGATGTTAAAGTAAAGTTAGAAATATTTGAATTCCATAAGAATCTTGAATTCCGTGGATTCCATGAATTCCTTGGATACCGTGAAATTTATTAACTCCATGAATTCCATGAATTCGGTGAATTCCTTAAATTCCACGAATTTCCTAAATTTCTTGAATTCCTTGAATTGCATGAATTCATTGAATAGCGTGAATTGTTTGATCTGCATGAACTCCTGTAATTTCATGTATTCTACGAATTCCATAAATACGCGCGCTCAGCTTATATATGTATATATATCTTATATATAGTTATTATAGTTTATACAAACAC
>NC_046664.1:96149856-96155800 GCF_010883055.1 Belonocnema kinseyi
ATTGATGCCGCTTTGGAAAACCAGATTTACTATCTCATCTGGCAAAAATCGTGTGACAACTAACAAGGTCACGTTTCAGAGAGGTGTCTTTCAGGGCGACAGGGCGACAGCGCGACATCTGGAAGAATCGAAGATTCCCCTTCGCCCTATCAATATCACTTCAACAAATTGGGCGAATTCAAAATAATATCACAGTTTGCGGACTATTCTAATTTAATAATTTAAAATGGCTGAAATATATAAAAAATTATATCGAATTATATGAATTTAGGAAGTATTGTACATAAAAACTAAAAAAAAGAAGATCAAACAACGACTGCATGATCCTACTGTCAGCAACCGTCAACTAAAAATGACATCAGCTCCCAGAATATTTCGCGATAAATCACACCTATGGCTATGCCTCACGACCGTGAACTGGGTGTTATATAGTATTTATTTTTCTCGAAAATTTTTAAGCTTTGATACTTTTGTTTTAACGGACTCTTGAGTCGAAGCATTTTTTTATGTTTTAAATATTTTCAAAATTTTTTACATTTTCTTTAAAAATTAGTTTTTTTAAAATAAAAAAATTTGGGTTAATTTGCGATTCTAATATGTTTTACGGGAGGGCATGAACTAGTGACCGTTTCATCTACGCTTTTAACGAAGGCTTGATATTTAGTGTGACAATTTATCAGTTGGGAGTTAAAAATATCCTCCTTTTGGGAGATTGATACCGTGAGGTGAAAATCAAAGGTGGACCAATCAATTCGCTTAATGTTATATTTGTGGGAAAAGAATGGGGCAATTGGATTTGTGACTCCCAGGCTTGAGATCACTGGAAAATGGTCACTGCCTAGGGAGTCGTTCCAGACACCCTAAGAGGAGATGTTAAAAAGATTTGGGGACACGAATGTTAAATCGATAATTGAAGGGGCGCCACCAGGCCTAGTGCGGTAGGTGGGTTCTCCGCTTTTTAGGGGAATCAAATCTGTCTGGTCTAGAGCGGAGCAGAGCTCCAGTCCGTTGCTGCAATTGTGTAAACTTCCCCAAAATGAGTTATGGCAATTAAAGTCCCCAGCCATAAAAACTGAGGTGGAGTTTATATTTTGAATAGAGTTGAACAGTCTAGTCCACGTCTCTGATGTGATAAAGTTATCAGAGGCAGGCACTCTGTATAAAGAAATAATGAGCAGCTCACCTACGGAAGTCTCTATTGAGATTGCAAGCGTCTCTAGTTTGTTCTCAAGACTAAGCACAGAGGTGATTCTAGAAAATGCGATTCCCCTTCTTACGGCAATGGCCAAGCCACCGCGGCTGTTCGACAGCCTATCTGCTCTGATGATGTTGAAATCTTTAATTTAAAAATTTTGTTTAGAGTCAGGTTTTAGAAAAGTCTCAGACATAAGCATGATATCAAAATCGTCACGGAGATTTGATAGGTCGCCTTGTTTATTCAAGGCGCCCCGGCGATTCCACTGAACAATTCTTAATTCTTTTAAGCTGAGCCATCATTAGCAAGTAATGCTTTAGTGAGAAGATTCACACAATTAAGGATTTCATTTAAGATATTTTGGCTTTCCTCCGTTTTGAGAGGACCCGTGGCTATAAATTCCACAAGTTCCTCAAAGCAGATAGAGTCGCGCTGATGATCGAAAACCTGGATTCATTTAAACCAGGTTTATGAGCCTGTTCAGACCGAGGGACTGGTATGAAAGATTTTGGAGATAGGGTAGGGTAGAGGAAGGGTGAAGAGAGAGGGCTGGGGTAGGTGGGTGAGGCGGGAGGGGAGTGAACTTGTTGATGAAGGGCAAAGCCATTCGGAAACAGGCTGGGAATTCTACCATTGTTATGGAGGTGAGAGTAGGATGAGTTTAAGCCTCTTCGAGATGACAGTTGGAGTTGGGCATTCGAAGGAGGGGGCTGCTTGGATTTTGGATGGTAGTCTGTTTGTTTCCATGCGGGTGTCAAAGGGGGGTTGGGTTTCTCTGGTAAGGTAGGTGCTGTCAATGTCTGGGAGTAAGGGCGTGGGGTTTGGGAACGCGAGTTCTTTGGAGAGGGGGTAGTTGCGTCATTTAACTCTGGGAACATTGAGACACTAAACGTTTTGTGAGGAGTGGGGAAGCGGCTGCGAGGAAGAGGCATATTCGGCTCCTTTGCCAGCTCTAAGGATAGACTTGGCTTCTTTGAAGGACAGTTTGTATTTTGTGGCAAAAACACGTAGCTCTGCCTGAAATAAAAATTCAGGGCATTTTTTATGGCAGGGCATGTGGTCTCCGCCACAGTTCGCACATTTTGGAGGGTTACTCGCGTTAGGGCATGGCTTCCTTTCAGTATGTTCTTCTGAAGAGCCGCAGCGCGCACTTGCTCTGCAGTGCTTGCTAATGTGACCTAATCTGAGGCATTTGATGCACATTTTTGGTTCCGGGTTGTAGAGGTCGACTGGAAATGATGCCGTGTAGATAGAGGTTCTTTCTGGGAGAGCTGTACCTTCAAAGGTAATCAGGACTGTTTTAGAAGGGATTATTTTAATTTGTTGGGCGACAGGGTCGGTTGTTTTTCTGTTTAGTCGTAGAGCTCGAATAACCTTGGTTGTGCCTCTCAGTGAACCAAGGATCTCGAGATTCTCTACGATTTCGGATTCGGAGATTTCGTGTGAAACGCCACGAATAACACCCAAGCACGTCACAAAGCTAGAGGGGACAATAGTAATCAGATCCTCAATTTTTTTAGGGATTTCTTCAAGCAGGGTATTAGCCGCTCTAGGTGACTTTGCCATAACCTTTAGTTTTCCGAAGCCGCTGCCACGGACGTCGTTGATCAGACCTAGAAAGTGCTTTTGAAGCATATGACCACAAGTGACAGGAGCAAGATCTTTTTTTGCATTCTCTGAATTGGGGGTGCGCTGGACGATAATGGGGCATTCTCCTTTTTCAAAAACATTGTACCGCAGTTGGGAGGGTTGCTGAGTTTCCCTTGTCTGAGAGCGCTGGACACTATTCAGGTTAAGGTTAGGGTTAGAGTTAGTCAGGTTTGGCAAAACACTCGAAGCTCCTGCATAGCTGTTTGACAATTGTGTCTCGGGAATTATGTTTTCATCTGCTGGGGTTGATGAAGAAGAAAACATGTCAACGGTATCTATGTCTTCTGATTCATCATCTGGAAGGGACAACTGGGACGCGCGATCCGTTTTTTCAACTCCTTTCTGTCTCTTACGTTTCGCGGGCACTACACGGTAACCTTCAGAATCCTTGTTCTTTAGGATCATAAGAGCTTTCGCGCCATTTTCAAGGTCCTGCGTGGGGAAGGGTATCAGTAGGTCGTTTACGGTTTCCGAAAGGGCTCCCTCCAGACTACTGAACATTTCATTGCTCGAGGCCATGCCTCAGCAATGTCTTTTACAACAAATTTATATTAAAGAGTTTAGGCGGAGTACACAACGCGTGGAAAATCGAGCACGTGGCTCGGACTTTTAAAATGGCCGATATCGGCCAGTGACGGGATCTTACTCACCACAGACCCCAGGCCTGGTTTATTCACCACACCTGGGGAATAATTGAAGCTCCGCACGTAAAGCGACCAGAGCTACGTCACCTGAAAGGTACACACGAGATTTTTGTTAGTTAAGAACAGTACACCACACTATTAAGTGAGACTGCACAAAAACACATCCGTCTTCAACCGTGGTCTTAACAGAATCCCATTATTCCCAACAGTGATCCAAGAATACTTGCGCATGCTTGAACTGTGTGGCGCTCATTGGCTCTAGTTCGCGTACATATTTAAAAATCAAGTACAGACGCGCACCGTAGCCAATGAACATCACTTAAATCCAAGCAAGCCCAGATCAACATAGCTCCTTTGGGATCATTAACTTCAAGAAAACACGTGTAACGTTCTATTTCTGTCTAACTCACAGTGACTCACGGATGCCTTTGTCGCACGCGTGTAGCTATCAAAGAACGAGCAATCGTGACAACTTTTTCAATATTTTCCAATGCAGTATAACCCACTGACGCCTCGTATCATACGCATATATCAATGAAATCGAGTATTGTGACAATCGAAATCGACAATATCGTTTAGAGATTTTATATTAAGGATTTTTAAAATTAATTTTATACACTTTTTATGCACAAAAACGTCAGTCAAATGCAACGCCTCGAAAAGTAGGTAGGTCCGGCTTGTTGAAAAAATCTCGAAAAATCTACTTTTCGATGCGTTGCATTTGACTGACGTTTTTGTGTATAAATAGTGTATAAAATGAATTTAAAAATTTTCAAATCTATTTCAACAGTTAATTTATTAAGCCTAGCAAATCAATAACAAAATTAAATTGAAAAATGTTTTATTCATGTACTTCATTAGATTATAATATTCAAAACAAGCTACATTAAATCATCCCTACATGAAGAATTTTTTTCTTTGAAATACATACATATATTTATAAATAAATATATATTAATACGTGTATTTTCATTTTTTTTATATATTAATTAAGACTGGAGTTAGCTTAAACAAGCCACTACTTGGTGTAAATAGTTCATACCCTGATTTTTATGATAAAAATATTAATGAAAACATTTTTTCTCTTAAATACATAAAATAGAGGTTGCCCCCGTTTGGCTATAATGACATCCTGTAAAAAATAGTTTTTATATTGTTTTATTAAAAATATTAATTATATCTCGAGTTATATTGGATAATCACCTTTTGGCGGTGACTTTTTTCACTCCTTTAATACTACTATACTGCAAACAAAATTAAAATTCATTTGCATTTGTTATAAATCGCATTCTGTTTACACGTGGAATAAATCTTGAGAGAAAAAACTTATTTTTCATTATTTACAAGTGGTTCATCGCTTTTAGGGATAGTAAGATGTACTTGGGGGTGGTTATTTTTTGAAAAATCCTGAAAAAAGTTAAACTCAAACATTCGATATTGTAATCCAAAATTCTTTTCTTAATTGTTTTGAATTGGATGTCAGCAAGGATCATTAAATAATGTTAAGTACATTTTTTTCAAATATTCTCCTGAAAAATTGAGTAAATAATTTCAATCTTCAAAAATTTCGAGAAGTTCAATAAGAATACTTTTTCCTCCAACAATCCTCTTTAAAAAATGAGAAAATATAATACATTTGTTTCATCTTTAATTATTTCGCAGACTCCAATAAAAGTATACTTTTTTTACGAAATTTTCTTGAAAAACCGAGACGAATTGAGTAAATTATGACCGCTTTCAAAAATTTCGCAAAGTTCAGCAAAAGCAAATATTTATCCCCAATCACCTTTAAAAAGCGAGAAAATATGAGAATCTTTTTCCCATCTCTGAAATTTTCGCCAAAGTCCAATAAAAGTATGTTCAGACATCCCATGTGGAAAAATTTCGTGGCGCTGTACTGTTTCTCTCTAGTTCACCTAGAGTCGACACACGCGCGCCTCACACTGACTGTCCAGTGGCTAGACTGGGATGTAACGCTCTTATTGACTAGTTTCTGGACTGATCGTCAATTTTGAAAAAAATAATTAATATTTAAATAATATAATGATTTTTCATTACATAAAAGTCTAATTTGTAGCTTTTTTAGTTAATTAAAAATATAAAAAAAGTTTTCGTGGGAAAAAAAAAAGATAAAATGAGTTTCCGCAAATCTTGCACATACGCCGGGTGTTAAACTTTTGATGTAATTTCTTATTTATGTTTATTTAACTTTGTGCCGTCGCCTTAACACACTCAGCCATTTAGTCCATACTTGACCCATTATTCATAATAATGGAACGGCCATGGGATGACCATGGGTGAATTTTGACCCAATCTTGTACATCGCTACCCCTCGTTTATCTCATGCTGAGCAATGTTAAGTCATGGTTCACCTATTGAACCTTTTCCAGACGGGTGAAGACTTAACTAAAAAATTTGTTATTTCTTATGATCCATTCATAGATATAAAAACTAT
>NC_046664.1:96155900-96158054 GCF_010883055.1 Belonocnema kinseyi
GAGGGAGCTCTTCTTAATATTTTGACACCAAAATCATGTCGATACACCTTACCGACTGCGAGTAAAGCCACCCACGCTTTAACTTGACAGACTGTATTCAAAGAAATATTAGATACCATCTCTTCAAAATAGTGTCGGAATATTTTTCTCTAATCTGTTTGAGAATCTTAATAAAATATTAAAATTCACTGCTTCTTAAAATTGACAGCAAAAGTATGGGCATACGATGTTTCCATTTTCAAAGGAACCTGATCAGATTCTTCACGAGATCCATCATCAGTTCTTGTAAACATCTTTCCAAGAGACTTGAACACGTTTTTATTATTTTCTAAGTTGAAATTTTCGCCAGTATAGTGTTTGGAAAACCTTCAAAAAGTAATTAAGAATTTATTTGTATTTCCCTTTCTTAACAATATATTTGTTGCCCAACTGCGGGACGTCAAAACATCTTGCAAAAATGGCATACCTTGCATTAAAAGAAATGCAATTCAAATATATCTACACATTTTTATTAACACTTTATCAACATTTCTTATTAATAATTTAAAATGTCTTATTTGATCTTCAATATTTCTTTAGCATTTCTGATAGAAACTGATATTATTATATCAAACACTTTTTTTTTTAATTTTTTGAAAAATCACACAAATTTCGTAAAATTTTTACAGAACCCCGTATGCAAATGCTGCATTGATTACACTGCCCTATATACATGATTTTTGCGAATAAGATGGCACCTAGTGTTTGCAAATATATTTTTCGTGTTGAACACGAATCTGGGTTCAAAAACTTACCATCACGTCACGTTTTTGAGAAAATAGGGGTTGAAACCCGTAAAAACGGCGTTTTTAGCCATTTTTGACAAATTGTATAGCTGCACCATGACGTGCTACAAAATTCGCTATTAAGAGAACTTAAAGGCTGAAACAAGCCCTTTAAAATGAGCCGTGTGTTAAATTAATCATATGCGCCTTTGGTCGGAGGGTATGTTTTTGGTGGGGGAGGGGGGGGGGGAGAAAATGAAAACAGATAGGATTTTAGCATACTTGCACCCATGCCCAGGTATAATAAAATGTGCAGTGCTTTTAAATGGTTTAAGGTGTCGCTGATTACTGTATATTCGTAATTAGCGACCCTTAAAACCCTCGAGTAACAAGTTTCAAGCGAATACGACCAAATTTTGAAAGAATGGATTTATTTTTTATCTACAGTCAGAAAATGGAAAAATCAATTGTGGCGTTTATAATTAATAGCACAATCATTCCTAAAGAAGAACTAATTGCGACAAACAATATAGTACATATATTGTGTACTAGGCTGGTCTAAAAAATCTCTTTGTTTCTTTTTTCTAAAATGATATTCCTACAAAGAACTTTTCTTGGTGTCAAAATGACGACTGATTTTTGGCAGCACCTCGAGTGATGTATTTTACACATAATAGTACATTGTATGCATGCATACCGAACTAAGAATACAGAATCAGCAATTTTGTAAATAAAATAAGCATTTGATTTGCAAAAGTCGACGTAAGGAACACCTTATTATATCTTTTAAATTCTGCCAAAAATCAGGGGTATTTTTTACATCAATAGTCTGCAGTTCTTAATAGATTTGACATTTTTTGTTATATATAAAAAAGTGAATTTAATTCATAAGAGATTCCTCGAGGCCGAATAAAAAGATAATAATTTTGGTTACTTTATTTAAATATAAAGTTGAACAAAATTTAATATATTGTTTCTTTACTAGCAAGTAATTAATTCGAAATGATTGATATTAGTGCTTGCTCGATAAATACAAATTCTGCAAGCATAACTTGATGAATTATTATACATAAATAATTCGTTACTAATTATAATCAATTGTAGGTGATTTTTTATTTTTTATTCGTTATTTCAAATAGTAATTATGAGATTTTTGTTTTAAATCCAATTTAAAGTAATGCACAAACATTAAAAACAAAACTAAATTTTTTGATTATTTATATAAGCAAACTTTATTTAAAAAGTTGCACAGTTTGCGCAGTTTTTAAAAATTTCAGTTACTTTTCTTTAACATTCTTTGTTGGACTTCTCCGGCGGGGGCAGAATACAACAAGCGTGCCCACCTAAAATTAATTTTTTTTGGATCAGGTTGAAACTTGGCTGGAAACAT